>NC_081399.1:1550048-1850048 GCF_030684315.1 Stegostoma tigrinum
TGTGCTTCACTGAGAGCCAGTGTGCGCAGTAGCTGTGCTTCAGTGAGAGCCAGAGTGCGCAGTACCTGTGCTTCAGTGAGAGCCAGAGTGCGCAGTAGCTGTGCTTCAGTGAGAGCCAGTGTGCGCAGTAGCTGTGCTTCAGTGAGAGCAAGTGTGCGCAGTAGCTGTTCTTCAGTGAGAGCCAGTGTACGCAGTAGCTGTGCTTCAGTGAGAGCCAGTGTGCGCAGTACCTGTGCTTCAGTGAGAGCCAGTGTGCGCAGTAGCTGTGCTTCAATGAGAGCCAGTGTACGCAGTCGCTGTGCTTCAGTGAGAGCCAGTGTGCGCAGTAGCTGTGCTTCAGTGAGAGCCAGTGTGCGCAGTAGCTGTGCTTCAGTGAGTGCCAGAGTGCGCAGTACCTGTGCTTCAGTGAGAGCCAGTGTGCGCAGTAGCTGTGCTTCAGTGAGAGCCAGTGTGTGCAGTAGCTGTGCTTCAGTGAGAGCCAGAGTGCGCAGTACCTGTGCTTCAGTGAGAGCCAGAGTGCGCAGTACCTGTGCTTCAGTGAGAGCCAGTGTGCGCAGTAGCTGTGCTTCAATGAGAGCCAGTGTGCGCAGTACCTGTGCTTCAGTGAGAGCCAGTGTGTGCAGTAGCTGTGCTTCAGTGAGAGCCAGTGTGCGCAGTACCTGTGCTTCAGTGAGAGCCAGTGTGCGCAGTAGCTGTGCTTCAGTGAGAGCCAGTGTGCGCAGTACCTGTGCTTCAGTGAGAGCCAGTGTGTGCGGTAGCTGTGCTTCAGTGAGAGCCAGTGTGCGCAGTAGCTGTGCTTCAGTGAGAGCCAGTGTGTGCAGTAGCTGTGCTTCAGTGAGAGCCAGTGTGCGCAGTACCTGTGCTTCAGTGAGAGCCAGTGTGCGCAGTAGCTGTGCTTCAGTGAGAGCCAGTGTGCGCAGTCGCTGTGCTTCAGTGAGAGCCAGTGTACGCAGTAGCTGTGCTTCAGTGAGAGCCAGTGTGTGCAGTAGCTGTGCTTCAGTGAGAGCCAGTGTGCGCAGTACCTGTGCTTCAGTGAGAGCCAGTGTGTGCAGTAGCTGTGCTTCACTGAGAGCCAGTGTGCGCAGTAGCTGTGCTTCAGTGAGAGCCAGAGTGCGCAGTACCTGCGCTTCAGTGAGAGCCAGTGTGCGCAGTAGCTGTGCTTCAGTGAGAGCCAGTGTGCGCAGTAGCTGTGCTTCAGTGAGAGCCAGTGTGCGCAGTACCTGTGCTTCAGTGAGAGCCAGTGTGTGCAGTAGCTGTGCTTCACTGAGAGCCAGTGTGCGCAGTAGCTGTGCTTCAGTGAGAGCCAGAGTGCGCAGTACCTGCGCTTCAGTGAGAGCCAGTGTGCGCAGTCGCTGTGCTTCAGTGAGAGCCAGTGTACGCAGTAGCTGTGCTTCAGTGAGAGCCAGTGTGTGCAGTAGCTGTGCTTCAATGAGAGCCAGTGTGCGCAGTAGCTGTGCTTCAGTGAGAGCCAGTGTGCGCAGTACCTGTGCTTCAGTGAGAGCCAGTGTGTGCAGTAGCTGTGCTTCACTGAGAGCCAGTGTGCGCAGTAGCTGTGCTTCAGTGAGAGCCAGAGTGCGCAGTACCTGTGCTTCAGTGAGAGCCAGTGTGCGCAGTAGCTGTGCTTCAGTGAGAGCCAGTGTGCGCAGTAGCTGTGCTTCAGTGAGAGCCAGTGTGCGCAGTAGCTGTTCTTCAGTGAGAGCCAGTGTACGCAGTAGCTGTGCTTCAGTGAGAGCCAGTGTGCGCAGTACCTGTGCTTCAGTGAGAGCCAGTGTGCGCAGTAGCTGTGCTTCAATGAGAGCCAGTGTACGCAGTCGCTGTGCTTCAGTGAGAGCCAGTGTGCGCAGTAGCTGTGCTTCAGTGAGAGCCAGTGTGCGCAGTAGCTGTGCTTCAGTGAGAGCCAGAGTGCGCAGTACCTGTGCTTCAGTGAGAGCCAGTGTGCGCAGTAGCTGTGCTTCAGTGAGCGCCAGTGTGTGCAGTAGCTGTGCTTCAGTGAGAGCCAGAGTGCGCAGTACCTGTGCTTCAGTGAGAGCCAGAGTGCGCAGTACCTGTGCTTCAGTGAGAGCCAGTGTGCGCAGTAGCTGTGCTTCAATGAGAGCCAGTGTGCGCAGTACCTGTGCTTCAGTGAGAGCCAGTGTGTGCAGTAGCTGTGCTTCAGTGAGAGCCAGTGTGCGCAGTACCTGTGCTTCAGTGAGAGCCAGTGTGCGCAGTAGCTGTGCTTCAGTGAGAGCCAGTGTGCGCAGTACCTGTGCTTCAGTGAGAGCCAGTGTGTGCGGTAGCTGTGCTTCAGTGAGAGCCAGTGTGCGCAGTAGCTGTGCTTCAGTGAGAGCCAGTGTGTGCAGTAGCTGTGCTTCAGTGAGAGCCAGTGTGCGCAGTACCTGTGCTTCAGTGAGAGCCAGTGTGCGCAGTAGCTGTGCTTCAGTGAGAGCCAGTGTGCGCAGTCGCTGTGCTTCAGTGAGAGCCAGTGTACGCAGTAGCTGTGCTTCAGTGAGAGCCAGTGTGTGCAGTAGCTGTGCTTCAGTGAGAGCCAGTGTGCGCAGTACCTGTGCTTCAGTGAGAGCCAGTGTGTGCAGTAGCTGTGCTTCACTGAGAGCCAGTGTGCGCAGTAGCTGTGCTTCAGTGAGAGCCAGAGTGCGCAGTACCTGCGCTTCAGTGAGAGCCAGTGTGCGCAGTAGCTGTGCTTCAGTGAGAGCCAGTGTGCGCAGTAGCTGTGCTTCAGTGAGAGCCAGTGTGCGCAGTACCTGTGCTTCAGTGAGAGCCAGTGTGTGCAGTAGCTGTGCTTCACTGAGAGCCAGTGTGCGCAGTAGCTGTGCTTCAGTGAGAGCCAGAGTGCGCAGTACCTGCGCTTCAGTGAGAGCCAGTGGGCGCAGTAGCTGTGCTTCAGTGAGAGCCAGTGTGCGCAGTAGCTGTGCTTCAGTGAGAGCCAGTGTGCGCAGTAGCTGTGCTTCAATGAGAGCCCGTGTGCGCAGTACCTGTGCTTCAGTGAGAGCCAGTGTGCGCAGTAGCTGTGCTTCAATGAGAGCCAGTGTGCGCAGTAGCTGTGCTTCAGTGAGAGCCAGTGTGTGCAGTAGCTGTGCTTCAATGAGAGCCAGTGTACGCAGTAGCTGTGCTTCAGTGAGAGCCAGTGTGCGCAGTAGCTGTGCTTCAATGAGAGCCAGTGTGCGCAGTAGCTGTGCTTCAATGAGAGCCAGTGTGCGCAGTAGCTGTGCTTCAGTGAGAGCCAGTGTGCGCAGTAGCTGTGCTTCAGTGAGAGCCAGTGTGCGCAGTAGCTGTGCTTCAATGAGAGCCAGTGTGTGCAGTAGCTGTGCTTCAATGAGAGCCAGTGTGCGCAGTAGCTGTGCTTCAGTGAGAGCCAGTGTACGCAGTAGCTGTGCTTCAGTGAGAGCCAGTGTGCGCAGTAGCTGTGCTTCAGTGAGAGCCAGTGTGCGCAGTAGCTGTGCTTCAGTGAGAGCCAGTGTACGCAGTAGCTGTGCTTCAGTGAGAGCCAGTGTACGCAGTAGCTGTGCTTTAGTGAGAGCCAGTGTACGCAGTACCTGTGCTTTAGTTAGAGCCAGTGTGCGCAGTACCTGTGCTTCAGTGAGAGCCAGTGTACGCAGTAGCTGTGCTTCAGTGAGAGCCAGTGTGCGCAGTAGCTGTGCTTCAGTGAGAGCCAGTGTGCGCAGAAGCTGTGCTTCAGTGAGAGCCAGTGTGCGCAGTAGCTGTGCTTCAGTGAGAGCCAGTGTGCGCAGTAGCTGTACTTTAGTGAGAGCCAGTGTGTGCAGTAGCTGTGCTTCAGTGAGAGCCAGTGTGCGCAGTAGCTGTGCTTTAGTGAGAGCCAGTGTACGCAGTACCTGTGCTTCAGTGAGAGCCAGTGTACGCAGTCGCTGTGCTTCAGTGAGAGCCAGTGTGCGCAGTCGCTGTGCTTCAGTGAGAGCCAGTGTGCGCAGTAGCTGTGCTTCAGTGAGAGCCAGTGTGCGCAGTAGCTGTGCTTCAGAGAGAGCCAGTGTGCGCAGTACCTGTGCTTCAGTGAGAGCCAGTGTGCGCAGTACCTGTGCTTCAGTGAGAGCCAGTGTGCGCAGTACCTGTGCTTCAGTGAGAGCCAGTGTGCGCAGTAGCTGTGCTTCAGTGAGAGCCAGTGTGCACAGTAGCTGTGCTTCAGTGAGAGCCAGTGTACGCAGTAGCTGTGCTTCAGTGAGAGCCAGTGTGCGCAGTAGCTGTGATTCAGTGAGAGCCAGTGTGCGCAGTAGCTGTGCTTCAGTGAGAGCCAGTGTACGCAGTAGCTGTGATTCAGTGAGAGCCAGTGTACGCAGTACCTGTGCTTCAGTGAGAGCCAGTGTGTGCAGTACCTGTGCTTCAGTGAGAGCCAGTGTACGCAGTACCTGTGCTTCAGTGAGAGCCAGTGTGCGCAGTAGCTGTGCTTCAGTGAGAGCCAGTGTACGCAGTAGCTGTGCTTCAGTGAGGACCAGTGTACGCAGTAGCTGTGCTTCAGTGAGAGCCAGTGTGCGCAGTAGCTGTGCTTCAGTGAGAGCCAGTGTACGCAGTACCTGTGCTTCAGTGAGAGCCAGTGTGCGCAGTAGCTGTGCTTCAGTGTGAGCCAGTGTGCGCAGTACCTGTGCTTCAGTGAGAGCCAGTGTGTGCAGTAGCTGTGCTTCACTGAGAGCCAGTGTGCGCAGTAGCTGTGCTTCAGTGAGAGCCAGAGTGCGCAGTACCTGTGCTTCAGTGAGAGCCAGTGTGCGCAGTAGCTGTGCTTCAGTGAGAGCCAGTGTGCGCAGTAGCTGTGCTTCAGTGAGAGCCAGTGTACGCAGTAGCTGTGCTTCAGTGAGAGCCAGTGTGCGCAGTACCTGTGCTTCAATGAGAGCCAGTGTACGCAGTAGCTGTGCTTCAGTGAGAGCCAGTGTGCGCAGTAGCTGTGCTTTAGTGAGAGCCAGTGTGCGCAGTAGCTGTGCTTCAGTGAGAGCCAGTGTGCGCAGTACCTGTGCTTCAGTGAGAGCCAGTGTGCGCAGTACCTGTGCTTCAGTGAGAGCCAGTGTGCGCAGTAGCTGTGCTTCAGTGAGAGCCAGTGTGCGCAGTACCTGTGCTTCAGTGAGAGCCAGTGTGCGCAGTCGCTGTGCTTCAGTGAGAGCCAGTGTGCGCAGTCGCTGTGCTTCAGTGAGAGCCAGTGTGCGCAGTAGCTGTGCTTTAGTGAGAGCCAGTGTGCGCAGTAGCTGTGCTTCAGTGAGAGCCAGTGTGCGCAGTAGCTGTGCTTCAGTGAGAGCCAGTGTGCGCAGTAGCTGTACTTTAGTGAGAGCCAGTGTGTGCAGTAGCTGTGCTTCAGTGAGAGCCAGTGTGCGCAGTAGCTGTGCTTTAGTGAGAGCCAGTGTACGCAGTACCTGTGCTTCAGTGAGAGCCAGTGTACGCAGTCGCTGTGCTTCAGTGAGAGCCAGTGTGCGCAGTCGCTGTGCTTCAGTGAGAGCCAGTGTGCGCAGTAGCTGTGCTTCAGTGAGAGCCAGTGTGCGCAGTAGCTGTGCTTCAGAGAGAGCCAGTGTGCGCAGTACCTGTGCTTCAGTGAGAGCCAGTGTGCGCAGTACCTGTGCTTCAGTGAGAGCCAGTGTGCGCAGTACCTGTGCTTCAGTGAGAGCCAGTGTACGCAGTAGCTGTGCTTCAGTGAGAGCCAGTGTGCACAGTAGCTGTGCTTCAGTGAGAGCCAGTGTACGCAGTAGCTGTGCTTCAGTGAGAGCCAGTGTGCGCAGTAGCTGTGATTCAGTGAGAGCCAGTGTGCGCAGTAGCTGTGCTTCAGTGAGAGCCAGTGTACGCAGTAGCTGTGATTCAGTGAGAGCCAGTGTACGCAGTACCTGTGCTTCAGTGAGAGCCAGTGTGTGCAGTAGCTGTGCTTCAGTGAGAGCCAGTGTACGCAGTACCTGTGCTTCAGTGAGAGCCAGTGTGCGCAGTAGCTGTGCTTCAGTGAGAGCCAGTGTACGCAGTAGCTGTGCTTCAGTGAGGACCAGTGTACGCAGTAGCTGTGCTTCAGTGAGAGCCAGTGTGCGCAGTAGCTGTGCTTCAGTGAGAGCCAGTGTACGCAGTAGCTGTGCTTCAGTGAGAGCCAGTGTACGCAGTAGCTGTGCTTCAGTGAGAGCCAGTGTGCGCAGTAGCTGTGCTTCAGTGAGAGCCAGTGTGCGCAGTAGCTGTGCTTCAGAGAGAGCCAGTGTACGCAGTACCTGTGCTTCAGTGAGAGCCAGTGTGCGCAGTAGCTGTGCTTCAGTGAGAGCCAGTGTACGCAGTAGCTGTGCTTCAGTGAGAGCCAGTGTGCGCAGTAGCTGTGCTTCAGTGAGAGCCAGTGTACGCAGTAGCTGTGCTTCAGTGAGAGCCAGTGTGTGCAGTAGCTGTGCTTCAGTGAGAGCCAGTGTGTGCAGTAGCTGTGCTTCAGTGAGAGCCAGTGTGTGCCGTACCTGTGCTTCAATGAGAGCCTGTGCTTCAATGAGAGCCAGTGTGCGCAGTAGCTGTGCTTCAGTGAGAGCCAGTGTGCGCAGTAGCTGTGCTTCAGTGAGAGCCAGTGTACGCAGTACCTGTGCTTCAGTGAGAGCCAGTGTGCGCAGTAGCTGTGCTTCAGTGAGAGCCAGTGTGTGCAGTCGCTGTGCTTCAGTGAGAGCCAGTGTACGCAGTAGCTGTGCTTCAGTGAGAGCCAGTGTGCGCAGTAGCTGTGCTTCAGTGAGAGCCAGTGTGTGCAGTAGCTGTGCTTCAGTGAGAGCCAGTGTACGCAGTAGCTGTGCTTCAATGAGAGCCAGTGTACGCAGTACCTGTGCTTCAGTGAGAGCCAGTGTGTGCAGTAGCTGTGCTTCACTGAGAGCCAGTGTGCGCAGTAGCTGTGCTTCAGTGAGAGCCAGTGTGCGCAGTAGCTGTGCTTCACTGAGAGCCAGTGTGCGCAGTAGCTGTGCTTCAGTGAGAGCCAGTGTGCGCAGTAGCTGTGCTTCAGTGAGAGCCAGTGTGCGCAGTAGCTGTGCTTCAGTGAGAGCCAGTGTGCGCAGTACCTGTGCTTCAGTGAGAGCCAGTGTGTGCAGTAGCTGTGCTTCACTGAGAGCCAGTGTGCGCAGTAGCTGTGCTTCAGTGAGAGCCAGAGTGCGCAGTACCTGTGCTTCAGTGAGAGCCAGTGTGCGCAGTAGCTGTGCTTCAGTGAGAGCCAGTGTGCGCAGTAGCTGTGCTTCAGTGAGAGCCAGTGTGCGCAGTACCTGTGCTTCAGTGAGAGCCAGTGTGTGCAGTAGCTGTGCTGCACTGAGAGCCAGTGTGCGCAGTAGCTGTGCTTCAGTGAGAGCCAGAGTGCGCAGTACCTGTGCTTCAGTGAGAGCCAGTGTGCGCAGTAGCTGTGCTTCAGTGAGAGCCAGTGTGCGCAGTACCTGTGCTTCAGTGAGAGCCAGTTTGCGCAGTAGCTGTGCTTCAATGAGAGCCAGTGTGCGCAGTACCTGTGCTTCAGTGAGAGCCAGTGTGTGCAGTAGCTGTGCTTCAATGAGAGCCAGTGTGCGCAGTACCTGTGCTTCAATGAGAGCCAGTGTACGCGGTAGCTGTGCTTCAGTGAGAGCCAGTGTGCGCAGTAGCTGTGCTTTAGTGAGAGCCAGTGTGTGCAGTAGCTGTGCTTCAGTGAGAGCCAGTGTGCGCAGTACCTGTGCTTCAGTGAGAGCCAGTGTGCGCAGTAGCTGTGCTTCAGTGAGAGCCAGTGTGCGCAGTAGCTGTGCTTCAGTGAGAGCCAGTGTGCGCAGTAGCTGTTCTTCAGTGAGAGCCAGTGTACGCAGTAGCTGTGCTTCAGTGAGAGCCAGTGCGCGCAGTACCTGTGCTTCAGTGAGAGCCAGTGTGCGCAGTAGCTGTGCTTCAATGAGAGCCAGTGTACGCAGTCGCTGTGCTTCAGTGAGAGCCAGTGTGCGCAGTAGCTGTGCTTCAGTGAGAGCCAGTGTGCGCAGTAGCTGTGCTTCAGTGAGAGCCAGAGTGCGCAGTACCTGTGCTTCAGTGAGAGCCAGTGTGCGCAGTAGCTGTGCTTCAGTGAGAGCCAGTGTGTGCAGTAGCTGTGCTTCAGTGAGAGCCAGAGTGCGCAGTACCTGTGCTTCAGTGAGAGCCAGAGTGCGCAGTACCTGTGCTTCAGTGAGAGCCAGTGTGCGCAGTAGCTGTGCTTCAATGAGAGCCAGTGTGCGCAGTACCTGTGCTTCAGTGAGAGCCAGTGTGTGCAGTAGCTGTGCTTCAGTGAGAGCCAGTGTGCGCAGTACCTGTGCTTCAGTGAGAGCCAGTGTGCGCAGTACCTGTGCTTCAGTGAGAGCCAGTGTGCGCAGTACCTGTGCTTCAGTGAGAGCCAGTGTACGCAGTAGCTGTGCTTCAGTGAGAGCCAGTGTGTGCAGTAGCTGTGCTTCAGTGAGAGCCAGTGTGCGCAGTAGCTGTGCTTCAGTGAGAGCCAGTGTGCGCAGTACCTGTGCTTCAGTGAGAGCCAGTGTGTGCGGTAGCTGTGCTTCAGTGAGAGCCAGTGTGCGCAGTAGCTGTGCTTCAGTGAGAGCCAGTGTGTGCAGTAGCTGTGCTTCAGTGAGAGCCAGTGTGCGCAGTACCTGTGCTTCACTGAGAGCCAGTGTGCGCAGTAGCTGTGCTTCAGTGAGAGCCAGTGTGCGCAGTAGCTGTGCTTCAGTGAGAGCCTTTGTGCGCAGTAGCTGTGCTTCAGTGAGAGCCAGTGTACGCAGTACCTGTGCTTCAGTGAGAGCCAGTGTGCGCAGTAGCTGTGCTTCAGTGAGAGCCAGTGTGCGCAGTACCTGTGCTTCAGTGAGAGCCAGTGTGCGCAGTAGCTGTGCTTCAGTGAGAGCCAGTGTGCGCAGTAGCTGTGCTTCAGTGAGAGCCAGTGTGCGCAGTAGCTGTTCTTCAGTGAGAGCCAGTGTGCGCAGTAGCTGTGCTTCAGTGAGAGCCAGTGTACGCAGTAGCTGTGCTTCAATGAGAGCCAGTGTACGCAGTACCTGTGCTTCAGTGAGAGCCAGTGTGTGCAGTAGCTGTGCTTCACTGAGAGCCAGTGTGCGCAGTAGCTGTGCTTCAGTGAGAGCCAGTGTGCGCAGTAGCTGTGCTTCACTGAGAGCCAGTGTGCGCAGTAGCTGTGCTTCAGTGAGAGCCAGTGTGCGCAGTAGCTGTGCTTCAGTGAGAGCCAGTGTGCGCAGTAGCTGTGCTTCAGTGAGAGCCAGTGTGCGCAGTACCTGTGCTTCAGTGAGAGCCAGTGTGCACAATAGCTGTGCTTCAGTGAGAGCCAGTGTACGCAGTACCTGTGCTTCAGTGAGAGCCAGTGTGTGTGGGACCCATACCCCAGGGAGACTCAGCGTGTGATGTGAAATAGGGCAGAGAGAGAGGGAGAGAAACAAAGTGTATGTAAGTATATGCAAGGAAGGAATGTGAGTGGGAGAGAGTGAAAGAGGTTAATGAACTGCAAGATGTTGGAAGTTTGTCTGTTTCTTGTGCCGGGAATTCTGCTGATGTGGTTGTCTCAGCATTGATTATCTCTCGCTTTGGTGAAATGAGTCAATGGTAAGGAATTGTCCATGCACTGACTGAATAGTGACCACACAGAGGCAGTCTCTAGTGACGGACAGCTGAATTGGTGAGATGACCCTGTCTCTTGTCTTCTCTGTCACAGTCAAAATGCGGGATTGACTCACTCCAACTGACGATCATTCCAACAGAGCGCAGAGCTGAATCAGCACTGACCCATCACCTCCTTCCTTTCCTGTCCCCTTCTCTCTTTCTCTCCACGGCACAGTGTTCTATTCTGGCTGGCTTACTTCCTGTCCTTCTGTTTTGACCCTTTGTAACCCTCTCTCTTTATTCCTGTGTTTTTCTCTTCTCCCTCTCTCTGTGTCTCACTCTCTCTGTTTGCTTTATTTATTCTCTCTGTCTCTTACTCCCTCTCTCTTTCTGTCCTTCTCTCTATCTTTATCTGTCTTGCTCTCTCCCACCCTCCCTCTCTTTCCCTGTCTTTCTGCCTGTATCTTTCTCTGTCTCTCATTCTGTCCATCTTTTTACTTTTGTTTTGATCTCTGCTTCTCTCACTTTCTCTTTGGTTCTCCATTAACTTTTTGTAATGTTCTCTCTATATTTATCTATCTCTCCCACTCTTTTCTCTGCAGGTATATTTCAGTCTCTCTCTGTTTGCCCCTCAGTTTCTGTCTATCACGTCCTCTTTGTCTATTTCTGACAGTCTCTGCCTCTGTCTATCTCTGACTGCCACTCTAATTGGCCTCCTCTCACTTCTGTGTAACAGGCTGAACAGCCTCCTCCTGTTCCCTGTGTAATGGGCTGGAGAACGGGCTGAATGGCCTCCTCCTGCTCTTGTCTAATAGGCTGGAGAGGAGGCTGATGGCCTCCTCATCTTTACGTTGTTGAATTCCGTCCACCTGATGTGGGATTGGTGGGGGTGTTGGTGGGTGGGGGTCGCAAGATTGGAGTCCAGCAGCCTCAGACTAACACTGTCGGGAGATCACACAACGCCTGAGAATTGGCACCAAGGGGTCTACATGCAGAGAGACACTGGCACCACATTGAAACCAAACACCAGGCAGCTTCATTCCTTCAGAGTGAAGCAACTAGCTGCATTCCAGACCAGGCTCAGCATCAGCATCGGCATTCTGGGAAAGATTCCAACAGCAACTGACATGCTCTTCACTCAGAAGCGCGTACTCCCAGGATAGGGACAGCACAAGGCTAGATACAGTGTAAAGCTCCCTCTACACTATCCCCATCAAACCCTCCCAGGGACAGGGACAGCACAAGGCTAGATACAGTGTAAAGCTCCCTCTACACTATCCCCATCAAATCCTCCCAGGGACAGGGACAGCTCAAGGCTAGATACAGTGTAAAGCTTCCTCTACACTGTCCGCCATCAAACACACCCAGGACAGGGACAGCACAAGGCTAGATACAGTGTAAAGCTCCCTCTACACTATCCCCCATCAAACACACCCAGGACATGGACAGCACAGGGCTAGATACTGAGTAAAGCTCCCTCTACACTGTCCGCCATCAAACACTGTCAGGACAGGGACAGCACGAGGTTAGATACAGAGTAAAGCTTCCTGTACACTGTTCCCCCCCGCATCAAACCCTCCCAGGGACAGGGACAGCACAGGGCTAGATACAGAGTAAAGCTCCCTCTACACTATCCCCCATCAAACACTCCCAGGACATGGACAGAGGGCTAAAAGCTCCCTCTACACTGTCCCTCCCATCAAACACTCCGAGGAGAGGGACAGCACGGGGTTAGATGCAGAGTAAAGCTCTCTCTACACTTTTGCAATCAAACGCTCCCAGATGGGGCAGCGTGAGGTAAAAGACAGTGCCCGCTCCCTCAGCACTGACCCTCCGGCAGTGCCCGCTCCCTCAGTACTGACCCTCCGACAGTACCCGCTCCCTCAGCACTGACCCTCCGACAGTGCCTGCTCCCTCAGCACTGACCCTCTGACAGTGCCCGCTCCCTCAGCACTGACCCTCCAACAGTGCCCACTCCCTCAGCACTGACCCTCCGACAGTGCCCACTCCCTCAGCACTGACCCTCCGACAGTGCCCGCTCCCTCAGCACTGACCCTCCAACAGTGCCCGCTCCCTCAGCACTGACCCTCTCACAGTGCCTGCTCCCTCAGCACTGACCCTCCGACAGTGCCCACTCCCTCAGCACTGACCCTCCGACAGTGCCCGCTCCCTCAGAACTGACCCTCCGACAGTGCCCGCTCCCTCAGCACTGACCCTCCGACAGTGCCCACTCCCTCAGCACTGACCCTGCGACAGTGCCTGCTCCCTCAGCACTGACTCTCCGACAGTGCCCGCTCCCTCAGCACTGACCCTCCGACAGTGCCCGCTCCCTCAGCACTGACCCTCCGACAGTGCCTGCTCCCTCAGCACTGACCCTCCGACAGTGCCCGCTCCCTCAGCACTGACCCTCCGACAGTGCCCGCTCCCTCAGCACTGACCCTCCGACAGTGCCCACCCCCTCAGCACTGACCCTCCCGCAGTGCCCATTCCCTCAGCACTGACCCTCCGACAGTGCCCGCTCCCTCAGCACTGACCCTCCGACAGTGCCCGCTCCCTCAGCACTGACCCTCTGACAGTGCCCACCCCCTCAGCACTGACCCTCCAACAGTGCCTGCTCCCTCAGCACTGACCCTCCGACAGTGCCTGCCCCCTCAGCACTGACCCTCCAACAGTGCCCGCTCCCTCAGCACTGACCCTCTGACAGTGCCCGCTCCCTCAGCACTGACCCTCCGACAGTGCCTGCTCCCTCAGCACTGACCTTCGAACAGTGCGGTGCACCCTCAGCACTGACCCTCCAACAGTGCCCACTCCCTCAGCACTGACCCTCCGACAGTGCCCACTCCCTCAGCACTGTCTCTCTGACAATGTGGGGCTCCCTCAGCACTGACCCTCCGACAGTGCGGCGCTCCCTCAGTCCTGATTCTGTGCATCCTGGGCTGTTTTCTCTGCAGTGTTGTCTTTGATGTGCTGATTCAGAGAGATTGAGCAATGGTTATAGGTGCTGACAGCTCTCAGCCTTTGATGATGTGTGACATATTGGAGCAGGTGTCTGGCATGTGTGAATCTGGTTTTGGAGCAATCCTTCGAAAGCTGCACCTGCTTTGAACATCTCCGATTTCGTCACTGTTTTTGTCGAGAGTGCCCATGGTAAACCATTCAGACAGTTGGGAACGTCAGCTGTGCTTGCCTGTTGTATTTTCTCTCTCCCTCTTCTCCCTTTTCTCTCTCTTTCTATCTCTAAATCTGTCACTCTCGCTCTTTTTGGCGTTCTGACTCCTACTCTCACTGTCTCTGGGTAAGAGTCTGAAACTTGAATACAGGCTAGGCTAGGATATGGAGGCTCTTAACCTGCGCCTATGCGACTAGGTGTCTTCTTTGTCTCACTTTTTCCGACTTTTTTCTTTCATCTGTCTTTCACTCCGACTCTCCTTCCATGTCTCATTGGTCTGTTTGTCACTCTGTCTGTATATGTCTCTCACTCTCCCTTTTCTCTCAGTCTATATCTTTTCCTGTGTCTGCGCATTTTTGTCTGTCTCCGATCCTTTGCAGAGGGGTACATACAGGTTGAGTGAGTGGGCAAAAATGTGACGGATCGGATAGATTGTCAAGAAATGAGAAGTGATGCACTTTGGCAGGAAGAATAGAGGAGCTAAATATTACTTAAATAGATCGCAGAAAGTTTTGGGAGTCCTGGTTCATGAATGAAGGAAAGCCATCATCCTAGTTCACTGCGTAATTGGGAAGGCGTTGGTCTTTATTTCTAATGGAATGGAGTGTAGAACTGGGGAGGTTTTCCTCAATCTGTGCCCAGCACTAGTCATAACACAGCTGGAATACTGTGAACAGTTTTGCGTCCCTTATCAAAGGAAAGATAGACTGGCATTGAAGGCAGCCCAAAAAAGGTTCACTCAGCTGACTCTCGGTATTGAGGAACTGTTTAATGAGAAGTTGTAGGTTGGGCCTATACTCATTAGTGTTTAAAAGAATGAGAGGTGACCTTAATGAAACATGCAAAGATTCTTAGGGGACTTGACAGGGGAGATTTGGAGGGGTTGTTTCTCCATGGGAGAGTCTAGGACCCGAGGGCATAGTCTTAGAATAAAGGGGTGCCAATTTGAGACAGAATGAGGAGGAATTTCATCTTTCAAACGGTTGTGAATCTGGAATTCTTTATTGCAGAGGGTTGTTGAAGTTGTCAAGCCAAGTATGAGATTATAGGGATACAGTAGGTGTATGGGTCTGGGTGAGATTTTCTTCAGAGGGCCAGTGCAGACTCTTGGGCGCAAATGGCATCTTTCTGCACTTTAGGGATTCTCTGATTCTATTTTGGCATTCAATGCTGGGATAGAAAGATATCTAATTAGTAGGGAATCAAAATCAAAGAAGGCTATAGAGGCGAAACCACTGATTACATTAAAGAAAGAGATACACTTTATGCACAGATTATTGAAGGTGGCAGGACAGGTGGAGAGAACCGTAAATAAAGCAGACAATGTTGACTACTTTATTAATAGCAACATGCAGTCCAAGAGCAAAGAAGTGATATTGAACTCGTACGAGGCACTTGTTGGACCTCAGCTGGAATATTTTGCACAGTTGTATGCACTGCATTATAGGAAAGACTTGAATGCTTCAGAGAGAGTGTAGAAACGATTTACAAAAATGATTCCAGGGATGAGAGACTTGAGTGATGAGGTTAGATTGAAGAAGTTGGAACTATTCTCCTTGGACAGAAGAAGGATGAAAGGGAATTCTTTTTTTTCTTATTCATTAATGGGATGATGGCATCACTTTTGAGCAGAATTTATTGTCCATCCCTAGTTGCCCAGAGGGCAGTTTTGAATCAACCATATTGCTGTGGGTCTGGAGTCACATGTAGGCCAGACCAGGTAAGGATGGCAGTTTCCTTCCCTAAAGGACATTAGTGAAGCCGTTGGGTTTTCTGACAATCCACATTGGATTCACAGTCATCATTAGACTCTTAATTCCAGATACTTTTTATTGAATTCAAATTCCACCATCTCCTGTGGCAGAATTTGAAGCCAGAATGTTATCTTGGTCTCTGGATTAACAGTCCAGCAAATAACACCACTAGGCCGTTGCCTCCCCTCAATACAATCTGTTAGAGGTTTTCAAAATTATGTGTAGCGGCTGGACAGAATAGATAGGCACAAGCTGTTCCCATTTGTAAAAGAGACGAGAATGACAGGGGCAGAGATTTAAACTGATGTGAAAATTAAATAAGGGTAACGTGAGGAAAGCTTTCACACCCAATGAGTGGTTAGCATCTAGAATTCACTGCCTAGCAATGTGGTGGAGGCAGTCAGAGGGGTGTTGTTTAGTTATTTGGATAGAAGTATAGTGCAGGGATATGGGAAAGAGACAGGAGATTGGCACTAGGAATGATGCTGAATTGTAGACCAATGCAGGCAGGATGGACAGAGTGGTATCTTCTGCTACATCACAATTCTATGACTCAGAAAGATGAGAAGGGTGAGGAATTTTTAAAAAGTTATTTAGGAAAAGTGGTAAGGAAAAGCCAGCGAACTATAAATCAATGAGCCTGATCCAGTGGTGGGTAAGTTGTTGGAGGGAATTCTGAGGGACAGGATTTACATGTATTTGTAAAAGCAAAGACTGATTAAGGATTGCTAACATGGCTTTGTGCGTTGGAAATTGTGTCTCACTAACTTGATTGAACTTTTTGAAGAAGTGACAAAGAAGATAGATGGAGGTAGAGTGGCAGAATTTCTAAATATGGACTTTAGCAAGGTCTTTCACAAGGTTCTGCATGGTAGACTGGTTAGCCAGGATAGATCACATGGAATCCAGGGACAGCTAGCCAATTGGAGACAAAATTGGATTGAAGGTAGGACACAGAGGGTGGTGGTGGAATGTTGCTGTTTGAACTGAAGGTTTGTGACCAGTGATGTGCCACAATTTCAGTGGTGGATCCATTACTTTTTGTCCAATATATTAATAATTTGGATGGGAATATAGGAGGAATGTTTAGTCAACTTGCAGATGGCACCAAAATTAATAGTACAGAGGATAGTGATTAGGGTTATCTCAGAATACAACAGGGTCTTGTTCAGATGAGTTGATGGGCCAAGGAGTGGCAAATAGAGTTTAATTTAGATAATGGTGTGGTGTTGCATTTTGCTAAGGCAAATCAGGGAGAACTCGCACACTTAGGGGATCCTGGCGAGTGTTGCTGAACAAAGAGACCTTGGAGTGCGGGTTCACAGTTCCTTGAAAGTGGGTTCACAAGTAGACAGGAGGGTGAAGAAGGCATTTGTACGCTTGCTGTTATTGGTCATTGCATTGAGTATGGAGTTGGGAGTACATATTGTTGCTGTACAGGATATCGATTGGGCCACTTTTGGAATACCGTGTTCAATCCCGGTCTCCCTGCTATAGGAAGGATGGTGTGAAACTTGAAAGGGTTCAGGAAAGATTTACAAGGATGTTGCCAGGGCTGGAGGATTTCAGCTATAGGTAGAAGCTGAATAGGCTATTTTTCCCAGGCCATTGGGGGCTGAGGGGTGAACTTATGAAGGTTTACAAAATCATGAGGGCCATGGATAGAATGAACAGCCAAGGTCTTTTTCCTAGGGTAGGGAGTCCAAATCTGGAAGGCATGGGTTTAAGGTGAGAGGGGAAAGATTTAAAAAGACTTATTCACCAGAGGTTGGTGTGTGTGTGGAATGAGTTACCAAATGATGTGGTGGAGGCTGGTACAATGCAACATTTAAAAGGCATCTGGCGAGGTAAAGGAATAGAATGGGTTTAGAGGGATATGGGCCAAAGGCTTACAAATGGCATTTATTTAAATTAATACAGATAAATGGTCAGCTTGGACCAAATGATCTGTTTCCGTGCTATACAGTTCTATGACTCTCTGAATCATTCTTAGCAGCTGATGATAGAGTTGTAAAGATCCCCAGGATAGAAAAAGGCTCTTCAGCCCACTAAGTCAAAATCAACTACTGAACTATCTTAAACCTGTTTTCCTGCACAAGGTGGGCAAGCGAAACTCAAGAGCACAACACAGGAGAAGGGAAAAATTCTAATTGAATGGGGGAGGATGAAAATGATGCTGCTGAAAATGGCAGAAATACAGAGGTCTGCGACTGACAGAGGAAAAGTGCTCCCCAATCCAGACATTCAGTCTAAAAGACCAGAGTCCTGCTGTGATGAAGCACTCACCTTGGCACCAAGGTTCCCCAGAGATGAACAGAGCTGATTCCAGATCAACTGGCAAATAAAAATACCATACATATCATCAGAAGAACGGAAAACTTTCGAGATAACTCATGAAAGGCACATGTATAGATTGATAAAAGTGGGACTGACTGAAATGAGCAGAATTTGGTACGTGAAGTAAAGTTGGCATTAGAGATAATATGTATAAGATAATTTTTTTTATTTAATTTTTTTTTAAATGTGTCAGTGCAAAATGGTGTCCACAATTTTTTTTCCTTTTATGGAAAAGGGGTGTTTGGAGAAAGACAACATTTTAAAATTTATTATTATAATTTATTATTATTATATTTATTACGTGTTGCAAGTTAGGCAAGTATTTACGGCTCATCCCTAATTGCCCAGAAGATAGTTTTCAGTCAACCATGCTGCTGTGGTTCTGGAGTCACATGTAGGCCAGGTTGGCAGATTTCCTTCTCTCAAAGACATTAGTGACCCCGACCGGTTTAATCCGATAATTGAAAATAGTTCATGGTCATCGTTAGACTCTTGATTCCAGATTTTTATTGAATTCAATTTCCACCATCTGCCGTGCGGGATTTGAAGGTGGGTATTTAGGACATGTCGTATATTGTATTCTTGTAGCTTGCCGCAGTCATATGATATATGCTTAAGTTGCTTTCACTTTCCAAGTATGAGGCTTGGAAATACATCGTATAAAACTTAGTAACAGATTGACAAAGGGGCTGAATGGCCTCCACCCGTCCCTGCGTTTCAAAAAGCTGCTTGTAATTTGAATTTTTATTGAATTCAATTTCCACCATCTGCCGTGTGGGATTTGAAGGTGGGTATTTAGGACATGTCGTATATTGTATTTTTGTAGCTTGCCGCAGTCATATGATATATGCTTAAGTTGCTTTCACTTTCCAAGTATGAGGCTTGGAAATACATAGTATAAAACTTAGTAACAGATTGACAAAGGGGCTGAATGGCCTCCACCCGTCCCTGCGTTTCAAAAAGCTGCTTGTAATTTGAAAAGACAGAAAGCTGGACAATTCAGTAAAGATTTTGAAACTAGCACCTTTATTTATGATAACATGTTAGAAGTTTTTGTAATAAATAAATTAAATAACAGTTCAAATAAATAAATATTAATCATAGAGCGGTTACAGTCTGTAGGATGTGTGTGCTGTCATATAACCCACCCTGCTAGAGAAGAAAGAAACAACCATGGGAGCTGAAATTTCCCTCCTGTTCTCTGTCTCTAACCTAGGGATTACTGGTCAGCGATCAGGACCTGGAACCCTGGCCGATTTCCCCGGACCCCCTCTCTCTCTAATGCAGTGATCACTGGACAGTGATCGGGAGCAGGAACCCCGGCTGATATCCCCCCTTCTCTCCTACTAACCAAGTGGTTGCCACTGGGGCTTGGCACTGACCATGGCGTTTTCTGCCCTGACCTGGCCTGTTTTGGGAACAATTTATTCCTTGATGGATCCGCATTATTTTATCTGAATTATTATGGATTGTGAGGTGGCAATTTTCATCATCATTTCTATTCCTCTTCAGGCATATTCCATGACACCCTTTCTCTGAGACTCACTATGTTCAGCCTGGTTATTGGGCCTTTCCCAGTGTTTCAGAGGAGGTAAGATCTGCAGCTCATGCCATTCTTTGCCTGCTCTTTGACTTGTTCTCCTGCTGAAATGGCAGCAGGCTCGGGGCCTACATTTGTCCCTTTCTCACATGAGACTCTGCCAAACAACAGAGGAATTTCTCTCAAAACTAAAACAGCCAGAAAAATTTTACGGACTTCGTTCATCACACCACCTAAAAGTTTCCCTGGCCACGACCATCTCCTGCCCCTGCAATGGCACAATTTAGACCCCTACTCCTTCCCCCTCTATGATGTCAGCTCATCCGAGAGGACTACTGACATCTTGGAAATCGGCCAAGAACATTATCGCTGATCGCTCTCTCTCTCCGTTCTTCTTCACTGAGGATAGATCAGAGTGTATTCCTAACAATATGGGGTTGCAAGGTGGGTATAAGGCAGGAACGTTATGGGATGTTCATGGTACTCTGATGAGGTGTTAGGCTGGTGAATAGTCACTGGAAAGAGACACAGTATTTGGAAGCATTTATCCTGTGTTCATGAGGATAAACTTGAGAATGTTTAAAGTCAAACAAGCAAGCAATTTGCACCTCATGAACGAGTGTTGATCAGTTGTCTGGTCTGGTCTGGATTGGCTGAGCATCGCAATTGTGTAAGCAAGAGGAGGTCCTTGGGTTTCAGGCACATTGGAATCAAATACACACCACATTCCTGTTGTCTGCAGAGAAGGCATCCCTAGACACGAATGCACTTGACAGTTTGTAGTAAATGGTGCACTCGGGACTGTTGCATGAGTACTGTCTGCTCGCGCAATCACATCCAGCAGTAGGGAATGTTTGGCAGGAGGAGGCACGCAGGTAGAGGTGGGGAATGTATGTTAGCATAAGGCACTAACGGGATGGTCAAGGTGAGGGGTTCAGGGTGTGGAGAAAAGGGCCAGGGATCTTCCCCTTTTCCCCAAATCAGGGTCTCCGATAGTCCAAATGGGTGACAAAGCCGCCAAGACGTTTCTTTAAACGATTGAAATCTTTGGCCGAGCGCAGTAACCAACCCTGCAGCTCCCGCATCAGCCAGAAGTGGTCAAGTTTCTTCAGAAAGTCACTGGGGGCAGGTGACAGGCCCCTGGCCAAGTGCACAGGGGGAAGGAGGGTAGGCTCGGGATAGCCCAGTGAGGTGACCAGGCCTGAGATGCCGATGGTTAGTCCCCGGATGCTGGCGCAGAAGTGTTGGAAGGTGAGCCTCAGGGTGGGATTAGTCAGGTCTCGATCTACGTCCCCCAGGCACCGCAGCAGAAGGGTGTAGGCCCGAAGATTCTCCGTCAGGCGACGCTGGTCACCAAGGTTCCTCCAAGCACTCACTTCTAATGTGGCGCTGGGAATGGCCTCTGTACGGTTCAGACGCGGAGGGTCGAAGTCTGGATTATCGAAAGGTGGGCCAAGGTAGTCCATCTGTAGAGGAGGGCAAGGAGTGGAGGGAGAGAACATGGTGAGAGGGTGGAATAGGAAGTCTGAAGACAACAAATCTCAGAATCGAACCCAAAACCTCGAAACCCTGAGTATCAAACTCTGAAGCTTGTACCTGAACCCCAAACCTTGATCCCTCAACCTCAAAACCTGAGCCCCAAACTACAAACCCCAAACACTGAACTCTAAACCCAGAACCCTAAACACTGAACCTCAAACAAACCCCAGTCCGCAAACACTGAGCCCTAAATCCTGAATCCCAAACCACAAACCCCAGACCCCAAACACTGAACTCTAAACCCTGAATTCCAAACTACAAACCCCAGACCTCAAACACTGAACTCTAAACCCTGAATTCCAAACTACAAACCCCAGACCACAAACACTGAACCCTAAACCCTGAATTCCAAACTACAAACTCCAGACCCCAAACACTGAAGTCTAAACCCAAAACCCTAAACACTGAACCTCAAACAAACCCCAGTCCCCAAACACTGAACCCTAAACCCTGAATCCCAAACTACAAACCCCAGACTCCAAACACTGAACCCTAAACCCTGAATTCCAAACTACAAACTCCAGACCCCAAACACTGAACGTTAAACCCAAAACCCTAAACACTGAACCTCAAACAAACCCCAGGCCCCAAACACTGAACCCTAAACCCTGAATCCTAAACTACAAACCCCAGGCCCCAAACACTGAACCCTAAACCCTGAATTCCAAATTACAAACCCCAGACCCCAAACACTGAACCCTAAACCCTGAATTCCAAACTACAAACTCCAGACCCCAAACACTGAACCCTAAACCCAAAACCCTAAACACTGAACCTCAAACAAACCTTAGGCCCCAAACACTGAACTCTAAACCCTGAATCCTAAACTACAAACACCAGACCCCAAACACTGAACCCTAAACCCTGAATTCCAAACTACAAACCCCAGACCCCAAACACTGAACGTTAAACCCAAAACCCTAAACACTGAACCTCAAACAAACCCCAGACCCCAAACACTGAACCCTAAACCCTGAATCCTAAACTACAAACCCCAGACCCCAAACACTGAACCCTAAACCCTGAATTCCAAATTACAAATCCCAGACCCCAAACACTGAACTCTAAACCCAAAATCCTAAACACTGAACCTCAAACAAACCCCATACCCCAAACACTGAACCCTAAACCCTGAATCCCAAACTACAAACCCCAGACCCCAAACACTGAACATTAAACCCAGAATCCCAAACTACAAACCCCAGACCCCAAACACTGAACTCTAAACCCTGAATCCCAAACTACAAACCCCAGGCCCCAAACACTGAACCCTAAACCCTGAATCCCAAACTACGAACCCCAGACCCCAAACACTGAACCCTAAACCCTGAATCCCAAACTACAAACCCCAGACCCCAAACACTGAACTCAAAACCCTGAATCCCAAACTACAAACCCCAGACCCCAAACACTGAACGTTTAACCCAAAACCCTAAACACTGAACCTCAAACAAACCCCAGACCCCAAACACTGAACCCTAAACCCTGAATCCTAAACTACAAACCCCAGACCCCAAACACTGAACCCTAAACCCTGAATTACAAATTACAAATCCCAGACCCCAAACACTGAACTCTAAACCCAAAATCCTAAACACTGAACCTCAAACAAACCCCATACCCAAAACACTGAACCCTAAACCCTGAATCCTAAACTACAAACCCCAGACCCCAAACACTGAACCCTAAACCCTGAATTCCAAATTACAAATCCCAGACCCCAAACACTGAACTCAAAACCCAAAATCCTAAACACTGAACCTCAAGCAAACCCCATACCCCAAACACTGAACCCTAAACCCTGAATCCTAAACTACAAACCCCAGACACCTAACGCTGAACGTTAAACCCAGAATCCCAAACTACAAACCCCAGAACCCAAACACTGAACCCTAAACCCTGAATCCCAAACTACAAACCCCAGACCCCAAACACTGAACTCTAAACCCTGAATCCCAAACTACAAACCCCAGGCCCCAAACACTGAACCCTAAACCCTGAATCCCAAACTACAAACCCCAGACCCCAAACACTGAACCCAAAACCCTGAATCCCAAACTACAAACCCCAGACCCCAAACACTGAACTCTAAACCCTGAATCCCAAACTAGAAACCTCAGACCCCAAACACTGAACTCTAAACCCTGAATCCCAAACTACAAACCCCAGACCCCAAACACTGAACTATGAACCCCAGAAGCCCAAACACTGAAGGCTGAACACCAAACCCCAAAATCTACACCCTAAACTCTGAATACTTAAGTATAAACACTGAAACCTAAATCCCAAACTCCAAACCTCCTGAAACCCAAATACTGAAACTGAACTCCAAACATCGAATCTCAAAGCCTGAACCCTGAACCCCAATCCAAAATCTCAAACCCAGACGCCAAAGCCTGAACCCAAAACACTGAACCGCAAATCCTGAACTGCAAAACCCGAACCATGAGCCCTGAATCCTGATCACTGAACCCTGACGCCTGAACCCAGTTTACTGATCACTGAACCCTGTTTATTGATCACTGATCCCTGTTTACAGATCACTGAACCCTGTCAACTGATCACTGAACCCTGTTTATTGATCACTGAACCGTGTTTACTGATCACTGAGCCCTGTCTACTGATCACTGAGCTCTGTTTACTGATCACTGAACCCTGTTTACTGATCACTGAGCCCTGTTTATTGATCACTGAGCCCTGTTTACTGATCATTGAACCCTGTTTACTGATCAATGAACCCTGTTTATTGATCACTGAGCCCTGTTTACTGATCACTGAGCGCTGTTTATTGATCACTGAGCCCTGTTTACTGATCACTGAACCCTGTTTATTGATCACTGAGCCCTGTTTACTGATCACTGAACCCTGTTTATTGATCACTGAACCCTGTTTACTGAACACTGAGCCCTGTTTATTGATCACTGAGCCCTGTTTACTGATCACTGTGCCCTGTTTACTGAAAACTGAACCCTGTTTATTGATCACTGAGCCCTGTTTACTGATCACTGAACCCTGATTACAGAGCACTGAACCCTGTTTACTGAACACTGAGCCCTGTTTACTGATCACTGAACCCTGTTTACTGATCACTGAACCCTTTTATTGATCACTGAGCCCAGTTTACTGAACACTGAGCCCTGTTTACTGATCACTGAACCCTGTTTATTGATCACTGAACCCTGTTTACTGATCACTGAGCCCTGTTTACTGATCACTGAACCCTGTTTACTGATCCCTGAGCCCTGTTTATTGATCACTGAGCCCTGTTTACTGATCACTGAACCCTGATTACAGATCACTGAACCCTGTTTACTGAACACTGAGCCCTGTTTACTGATCACTGAACCCTGTTTACTGATCACTGAACCCTTTTATTGATCACTGAGCCCAGTTTACTGAACACTGAGCCCTGTTTACTGATCACTGAACCCTGTTTATTGATCACTGAACCCTGTTTACTGATCACTGAACCCTGTTTATTGATCACTGAACCCTGTTTACTGAACACTGAGCACTGTTTATTGATCACTGAGCCCAGTTTATTGATCACTGAACCCTGTTTACTGATCACTGAACCCTGTTTATTGATCACTGAGCCCTGTTTACTGATCACTGAGCGCTGTTTATTGATCACTGAGCCCTGTTTACTGATCACTGAACCCTGTTTATTGATCACTGAACCCTGTTTACTGATCACTGAGCCCTGTTTATCGATCAATGAGCCCTGTTTATTGATCACTGAACCCTGTTTACTGAACACTGAGCCCTATTTATTGATCACTGAGCCCTGTTTACTGAGCACTGAACCCTGTTTACTGAACACTGAGCCCAGTTTACTGATCACTGAACCTTGTTTACTGAACACTGAACCCTGTTTCCTGATCACCGAACACTGTTTATTGATCACTGAACCCTGTTTACTGAACACTGAGCCCTGTTTACTGATCACTGAACCCTGTTTATTGATCACTGAACCCTGTTTACTGAACACTGAGCCCTGTTTACTGATCACTTTGCCCTGTTTACTGAAGACTGAACCCTGTTTATTGATCACTGAGCCCTGTTTACTGATCACTGAGCACTGTTTACTGAACACTGAGCCCTGTTTACTGATCACTGAACCCTGTTTATTGATCACTGAACCCTGTTTACTGATCACTGAACCCTGTTTACTGAACACTGAGCCCTGTTTATTGAACACTGAGCCCTGTTTACTGATCACTGAACCCTGCTTATTGATCACTGAGCCCTGTTCACTGATCACTGAATCCTGTTAACTGATCACTGAACCCTGTTTACTGATCACTGAACCCTGTTTACTGATCACTGAGCCCTGTTTATTGAACACTGAACCCTGTTTACTGATCACTGAACCCTGTTTACTGATCACTGAGCCCTGTTTATTGATCACTGAACCCTGTTTACTGAACACTGAGCCATGTTTATTCATCACTGAGCCCTGTTTACTGATCACTGAACCCTGTTTACTGATCACTGAGCCCTGTTTAATGATCACTGAACCCTGTTTACTGATCACTGAGCCCTGATTATTGATCACTGAGCCCTGTTTACTGATCACTGAACCCTGTTTACTGATCACTGAGCCCTGTTTACTGAACACTGATCCCTGTTTATTGATCACTGAGCCCTGTTTACTGATCACTGAACCCTGTTTATTGATCACTGAAACCTGTTTACTGATCACTGAGCCCTGTTTACTGATCACTGAACCCTGTTTACTGATCACTGAGCCTTGTTTTTTGATCACTGAACCCTTTTTACTGATCACTGAGCCCTGTTTACTGAACACTGATCCCTGTTTATTGATCACTGAGCCCTGTTTACTGATCACTGAACCCTGTTTATTGATCACTGAACCCTGTTTACTGATCACTGAGCCCTGTTTACTGAACACTGAGCCCTGTTTACTGATCACTGAACCCTGTTTATTGATCACTGAGCCCTGTTTACTGATCACTGGTCCCTGTTTATTGATCACTGAGCCCTGTTTACTGATCACTGAGCCCTGATTATTGATCACTGAGCCCTGTTTATTGATCACTGAGCCCTGTTTACTGATCACTGAACCCTGTTTATTGATCTCTGAACCCTGTTTACTGATCACTGGTCCCTGTTTACTGATCACTGAGCCCTGTTTACTGATCACTGAGACCAGTTTATTGATCACTGAACCCTGTTTACTGATCACTGAACCCTGTTTATTGATCACTGAACCCTGTTTATTGATCACTGAGCCCTGTTTACTGAACACTGAGCCCTGTTTACTGATCACTGAACCCTGTTTATTGATGACTGAGCCCTGTTTACTGATCACTGGTCCCTGTTTATTGATCACTGAGCCCTGTTTACTGATCACTGAGCCCTGTTTACTGATCACTGAGCCCGGTTTATTGATTACTGAACCCTGTTTACTGATCACTGAACCCTGTTTGCTGATCACTGAGCCCTGTTTACCGATCACTTAGCCCTGTTTACTGATCACTGAACCCTGTTTATTGATCACTGAGCCCTGTTAACTGATCACTGAACCCTGTTTACTGATCACTGAGCCCTGTTTATTGATCACTGAACCCCGTTTATTGATCAGAGAGTCCTGTTTATTGATCACTGAACCCTGTTTACTGATCACTGAGCTCTGTTTACTGATCACTGAACCCTGTTTACTGATCACTGAGCCCTGTTTACTGATCACTGAACCCTGTTTACTGACCACTGAGCCCTGTTTATTGATCACGTAACCCTGTTTACTGAACACTGAGCCCTGTTTACTGATCACTGAACCCTGTTTACTGATCACTGAACCCTGTTTATTGATCGCTGAGCCCTGTTTACTGATCACTGAGCCCTGTTTATTGATCACTGAACCCTGTTTATTGATCACTGATCCCTGTTTACTGAAACCGAGCACTGTTTACTGATCACTGAACCCTGTTTACTGATCTCTGAACCCTGTTTATTGATCACTGAGCCGTGTTTACTGATCACTGAGCCCTGTTTACTGAACACTGAGCCCTGTTTACTGATCACTGAACCCTGTTTATTGATCACTGAGCCATGTTTACTGATCACTCGTCCCTGTTTACTGATCACTGAGCCCTGTTTACTGATCACTGAGACCTGTTTATTGATCACTGAACCCTGTTTACTGATCACTGAGCCCTGTTTACTGATCACTGAACCCTGTTTATTGATCACTGAACCCTGTTTACTGATCACTGAGCCCTGTTTATTGATCACTGAGCCCTGTTTACTGATCACTGAACCCTGTTTATTGATCACTGAACCCTGTTTATTGATCACTGAGCCCTGTTTACTGATCACTGAACTCTGTTTATTGATTACTGAACCCTGTTTATTGGTCACTGAACCCTGTTTACTCATCACTGAGCCCTGTTTACTGAACACTGAGCCCTGTTTACTGATCACTGAACCCTGTTTATTGATCACTGAGCCCTGTTTACTGATCACTGGTCCCTGTTTACTGATCACTGAGCCCTGTTTACTGATCACTGAGACCAGTTTTTGATCACTGAACCCTGTTTACTGATCACTGAACCCTGTTTATTGATCACTGAACCCTGTTTATTGATCACTGAGCCCTGTTTACTGAACACTGAGCCCTGTTTACTGATCACTGAACCCTGTTTATTGATCACTGAGCCCTGTTTACTGATCACTGGTCCCTGTTTATTGATCACTGAGCCCTGTTTACTGATCACTGAACCCTGTTGACTGATCACTGAGCCATGTTTATTGATTACTGAACCCTGTTTACTGATCACTGAACCCTGTTTACTGATCACTGAGCCCTGTTTACCGATCACTTAGCCCTGATTACTGATCACTGAACCCTGTTTATTGATCACTGAGCCCTGTTTACTGATCACTGAACCCTGTTTACTGATCACTGAGCCCTGTTTATTGATCACTGAACCCCGTTTATTGATCAGTGAGTCCTGTTTATTGATCACTGAACCGCGTTTACTGATCACTGAGCCCTGTTTACTGATCACTGAACCCTGTTTACTGATCACTGAGCCCTGTTTACTAATCACTGAACCCTGTTTACTGACCACTGAGCCCTGTTTATTGATCACTGAACCCTGTTTACTGAACACTGAACCCTGTTTATTGATCGCTGAGCCCTGTTTACTGATCACTGAGCCCTGTTTATTGATCACTGAACCCTGTTTACTGAACAATGCGCCCTGTTTACTGATCACTGAGCCCTGTTTACTGATCACTGAACCCTGTTTATTGATCACTGAACCCAGTTTACTGATCACTAAGCCCTGTTTATTGATCACTGAGCCCTGTTTACTGATCACTGAACCCTGTTTATTGATCACTGAAACCTGTTTATTGATCACTGAGCCCTGTTTACTGATCACTGAACCCTGTTTATTGATCACTGATCCCTGTTTACTGAAACCGAGCCCTGTTTACTGATCACTGAACCCTGTTTACTGATCACTGAACCCTGTTTATTGATCACTGAGCCGTGTTTACTGATCACTGAGCCCTGTTTACTGAACACTGAGCCCTGTTTACTGATCACTGAACACTGGTTATTGATCACTGAGCCCTGTTTACTGATCACTGGTCCCTGTTTATTGATCACTGAGCCCTGTTTACTGATCACTGAACCCTGTTTACTGATCACTGAGCCCTGTTTACCGATCACTTAGCCCTGTTTACTGATCACTGAACCCTGTTTACTGATCACTGAGCCCTGTTTACCGATCACTTAGCCCTGGTTACTGATCACTGAACCCTGTTTATTGATCACTGAGCCCTGTTTACTGATCACTGAACCCTGTTTACTGATCACTGAGCCCTGTTTATTGATCACTGAACCCTGTTTATTGATCAGTGAGTCCTGTTTATTGATCACTGAACCTGTTTACTGATCACTGAGCCCTGTTTACTGATCACTGAACCCTGTTTACTGATCACTGAGCCCTGGTTACTGATCACTGAACCCTGTTTACTGACCACTGAGCCCTGTTTATTGATCACTGAACCCTGTTTACTGAACACTGAGCACTGTTTACTGATCACTGAACCCGGTTTACTGATCACTGAACCCTGTTTATTGATCGCTGAGCCCTGTTTACTGATCACTGAGACCTGTTTATTGATCACTGAACCCTGTTTACTGAACACTGAGCCTTGTTTACTGATCACTGAGCCCTGTTTACCGATCACTGAACACTGTTTATTGATCACTGAACCCTGTTTACTGATCACTGAGCCCTGTTTATTGATCACTGAGCCCTGTTTACTGATCACTGAACCCTGTTTACTGATCACTGAACCCTGTTTATTGATCACTGATCCCTGTTTACTGATCACTGAACCCTGTTTATTGATCACTGAGCCCTGTTTATTGATCACTGAGCCCTGTTTACTGATCACTGAACCCTGTTTATTGATCACTGAACCCTGTTTATTGATCACTGAGGCCTGTTTACTGATCACTGAACTCTGTTTATTGATCACTGAACCCTGTTTACTGATCACTGAACCCTGTTTATTGATCACTGAACACTGTTTATTGATCACTGATCCCTGTTTACTGAAATCGAGCCCTGTTTACTGATCACTGAACCCTGTTCATTGATCACTGAGCCCTGTTTACTGATCACTGGTCCCTGTTTATTGATCACTGAGCCCTGTTTACTGATCACTGAACCCTGTTTACTGATCACTGAACCCTGTTTATTGATCACTGAACCCTGTTTACTGATCACTGAGCCCTGTTTACTGATCACTGAACCCTGTTTATTGATCACTGAACCCTGTTTACTGATCACTGAGCCCTGTTTACTGATCACTGAACCCTGTTTACTGATCACTGAACCCTGTTTATTGATCACTGAACCCTGTTTACTGATCACTGAGCCCTGTTTACTGAACACTGAGCCCTGTTTGCTGATCACTGAACCCTGTTTATTGATCACTGAGCCCTGTTTACTGATCACTGGTCCCTGTTTACTGATCACTGAGCCCTGTTTACTGATCACTGAGACCTGTTTATTGATCACTGAACCCTGTTTACTGATCACTGAACCCTGTTTATTGATCACTGAGCCCTGTTTACTGAACACTGAGCCCTGTTTACTGATCACTGAACCCTGTTTATTGATCACTGAGCCCTGTTTACTGATCACTGGTCCCTGTTTATTGATCACTGAGCCCTGTTTACTGATCACTGAACCCTGTTTACTGATCACTGAGCCCTGTTTATTGATTACTCAACCCTGTTTACTGATCACTGAACCCTGTTTACTGATCACTGAGCCCTGTTTACCGATAACTTAGCCCTGTTTACTGATCACTGAACCCTGTTTATTGATCACTGAGCCCTGTTTACTGATCACTGATCCCTGTTTACTGATCACTGAGCCATGTTTATTGAACACTGAGCCCTGTTTATTGATCACTGAGCCCTGTTTACTGATCACTGGTCCCTGTTTATTGATCACTGAGCCCTGTTTACTGATCACTGAACCCTGTTTACTGATCACTGAGCCCTGTTTATTGATTACTCAACCCTGTTTACTGATCACTGAACCCTGTTTACTGATCACTGAGCCCTGTTTACCGATCACTTAGCCCTGTTTACTGATCACTGAACCCTGTTTATTGATCACTGAGCCCTGTTTACTGATCACTGAACCCTGTTTACTGATCACTGAGCCCTGTTTATTGAACACTGAACCCCGTTTATTGATCAGTGAGTCCTGTTTATTGATCACTGAACCCTGTTTACTGATCACTGAGCCCTGTTTACTGATCACTGAACCCTGTTTACTGATCACTGAGCCCTGTTTACTGATCACTGAACCCTGTTTACTGACCACTGAGCCCTGTTTATTGATCACTGAACCCTGTTTACTGAACACTGAGCACTGTTTACTAATCACTGAACCCTGTTTACTGATCACTGAACCATGTTTATTGATCGCTGAGCCCTGTTTACTGATCACTGAGCCCTGTTTATTGATCACTGAACCCTGTTTACTGAACAATGAGCCCTGTTTACTGATCACTGAGCCCTGTTTACTGATCACTGAACCCTGTTTATTGATCACTGAACCCTGTTTACTGATCACTGAGCCCTGTTTATTGATCATTGAGCCCTGTTTACTGATCACTGAACCCTGTTTATTGATCACTGAACCCTGTTTATTGATCACTGAGCCCTGTTTACTGATCACTGAACCCTGTTTATTGATCACTGATCCCTGTTTACTGAAACCGAGCCCTGTTTACTGATCACTGAACCCTGTTTACTGATCACTGAACCCTGTTTATTGATCACTGAGCCGTGTTTACTGATCACTGAGCCCTGTTTACTGAACACTGAGCCCTGTTTACTGATCACTGAACCCTGTTTATTGATCACTGAGCCCTGTTTACTGATCACTGGTCCCTGTTTACTGATCACTGAGCCCTGTTTACTGATCACTGAACCCTGTTTATTGATCACTGAACCCTGTTTATTGATCACTGAGCCCTGTTTACTGAACACTGAGCCCTGTTTACTGATCACTGAACCCTGTTTATTGATCACTGAGCCCTGTTTACTGATCACTGGTCCCTGTTTATTGATCACTGAGCCCTGTTTACTGATCACTGAACCCTGTTTATTGATCACTGAGCCCTGTTTACTGATCACTGAACCCTGTTTACTGATCACTGAGCCCTGTTTATTGATCACTGAACCCTGTTTATTGATCAGTGAGTCCTGTTTATTGATCACTGAACCTGTTTACTGATCACTGAGCCCTGTTTACTGATCACTGAACCCTGTTTACTGACCACTGAGCCCTGTTTATTGATCACTGAACCCTGTTTACTGAACACTGAGCACTGTTTACTGATCACTGAACCCGGTTCACTGATCACTGAACCCTGTTTATTGATCGCTGAGCCCTGTTTACTGATCACTGAGCCCTGTTTATTGATCACTGAACCCTGTTTACTGAACACTGAGCCCTGTTTACTGATCACTGAGCCCTGTTTACTGATCACTGAACCCTGTTTATTGATCACTGAACCCTGTTTACTGATCACTGAGCCCTGTTTATTGATCACTGAGCCCTGTTTACTGATCACTGAACCCTGTTTATTGATCACTGAACCCTGTTTATTGATCACTGAGCCCTGTTTACTGATCACTGAACTCTGTTTATTGATCACTGAACCCTGTTTACTGATCACTGAGCCCTGTTTACTGAACACTGAGCCCTGTTTACTGATCACTGAACCCTGTTTATTGATCACTGAGCCCTGTTTACTGATCACTGGTCCCTGTTTATTTATCACTGAGCCCTGTTTACTGATCACTGAACCCTGTTTATTGATCACTGAACCCTGTGTACTGATCACTGAGCCCTGTTTACTGATCACTGAACCCTGTTTACTGATCACTGAACCCTGTTTATTGATCACTGAACCCTGTTTACTGATCACTGAGCCCTGTTTACTGAACACTGAGCCCTGTTTACTGATCACTGAACCCTGTTTATTTTTCACTGAGCCCTGTTTACTGATCACTGAACCCTGTTTACTGATCACTGAGCCCTGTTTACTGATCACTGAGACCTGTTTATTGATCACTGAACCCTGTTTACTGATCACTGAACCCTGTTTATTGATCAGTGAACCCTGTTTATTGATCACTGAGCCCTTTTTACTGAACACTGAGCCCTGTTTACTGATCACTGAACCCTGTTTATTGATCACTGAGCCCTGTTTACTGATCACTGAACCCTGTTTACTGATCACTGAGCCCTGTTTACTGATCACTGAGACCTGTTTATTGATCACTGAACCCTGTTTACTGATCACTGAACCCTGTTTATTGATCAGTGAACCCTGTTTATTGATCACTGAGCCCTTTTTACTGAACACTGAGCCCTGTTTACTGAACACTGAGCCCTGTTTACTGATCACTGAACCCTGTTTATTGATCACTGAGCCCTGTTTACTGATCACTGGTCCCTGTTTACTGATCACTGAGCCCTGTTTACTGATCACTGAACCCTGTTTATTGATCACTGAACCCTGTTTATTGATCACTGAGCCCTGTTTACTGAACACTGAGCCCTGTTTACTGATCACTGAACCCTGTTTATTGATCACTGAGCCCTGTTTACTGATCACTGGTCCCTGTTTATTGATCACTGAGCCCTGTTTACTGATCACTGGTCCCTGTTTATTGATCACTGAGCCCTGTTTACTGATCACTGAACCCTGTTTACTGATCACTGAGCCCTGTTTATTGATCACTGAACCCTGTTTATTGATCAGTGAGTCCTGTTTATTGATCACTGAACCTGTTTACTGATCACTGAGCCCTGTTTACTGATCACTGAACCCTGTTTACTGACCACTGAGCCCTGTTTATTGATCACTGAACCCTGTTTACTGAACACTGAGCACTGTTTACTGATCACTGAACCCGGTTCACTGATCACTGAACCCTGTTTATTGATCGCTGAGCCCTGTTTACTGATCACTGAGCCCTGTTTATTGATCACTGAACCCTGTTTACTGAACACTGAGCCCTGTTTACTGATCACTGAGCCCTGTTTACTGATCACTGAACCCTGTTTATTGATCACTGAACCCTGTTTACTGATCACTGAGCCCTGTTTATTGATCACTGAGCCCTGTTTACTGATCACTGAACCCTGTTTATTGATCACTGAACCCTGTTTATTGATCACTGAGCCCTGTTTACTGATCACTGAACTCTGTTTATTGATCACTGAACCCTGTTTACTGATCACTGAGCCCTGTTTACTGAACACTGAGCCCTGTTTACTGATCACTGAACCCTGTTTATTGATCACTGAGCCCTGTTTACTGATCACTGGTCCCTGTTTATTTATCACTGAGCCCTGTTTACTGATCACTGAACCCTGTTTATTGATCACTGAACCCTGTGTACTGATCACTGAGCCCTGTTTACTGATCACTGAACCCTGTTTACTGATCACTGAACCCTGTTTATTGATCACTGAACCCTGTTTACTGATCACTGAGCCCTGTTTACTGAACACTGAGCCCTGTTTACTGATCACTGAACCCTGTTTATTTTTCACTGAGCCCTGTTTACTGATCACTGAACCCTGTTTACTGATCACTGAGCCCTGTTTACTGATCACTGAGACCTGTTTATTGATCACTGAACCCTGTTTACTGATCACTGAACCCTGTTTATTGATCAGTGAACCCTGTTTATTGATCACTGAGCCCTTTTTACTGAACACTGAGCCCTGTTTACTGATCACTGAACCCTGTTTATTGATCACTGAGCCCTGTTTACTGATCACTGGTCCCTGTTTATTGATCACTGAGCCCTGTTTACTGATCACTGAACCCTGTTTACTGATCACTGAGCCCTGTTTATTGATTACTGAACCCTGTTTACTGATCACTGAACCCTGTTTACTGATCACTGAGCCCTGTTCACCGATCACTTAGCCCTGTTTACTGATCACTGAACCCTGTTTATTGATCACTGAGCCCTGTTTACTGATCACTGAACCCTGTTTACTGATCACTGAGCCCTGTTTATTGATCACTGAGCCCTGTTTATTGATCAGTGAGTCCTGTTTATTGATCACTGAACCCTGTTTACTGATCACTGAGCCCTGTTTACTGATCACTGAACCCTGTTTACTGATCACTGAACCCTGTTTATTGATCACTGAGCCCTGTTTACTGATCACTTGTCCCTGTTTATTGATCACTGAACCCTGTTTACTGAACACTGAGCACTGTTTACTGATCACTGAACCCGGTTTACTGATCACTGAACCCTGTTTATTGATCGCTGAGCCCTGTTTACTGATCACTGAGCCCTGTTTATTGATCACTGAACCCTGTTTACTGAACACTGAGCCTTGTTTACTGATCACTGAGCCCTGTTTACTGATCACTGAACCCTGTTTATTGATCACTGAACCCTGTTTACTGATCACTGAGCCCTGTTTATTGATCACTGAGCCCTGTTTACTGATCACTGAACCCTGTTTACTGATCACTGAACCCTGTTTATTGATCACTGATCCCTGTTTACTGATCACTGAACCATGTTTATTGATCACTGAGCCCGGTTTATTGATCACTGAGCCCTGTTTACTGATCACTGAACCCTGTTTATTGATCACTGAACCCTGTTTATTGATCACTGAGCCCTGTTTACTGATCACTGAACTCTGTTTATTGATCACTGAACCCTGTTTACTGATCACTGAACCCTGTTTATTGATCACTGAACACTGTTTATTGATCACTGATCCCTGTTTACTGAAATCGAGCCCTGTTTACTGATCACTGAACCCTGTTTATTGATCACTGAGCCCTGTTTACTGATCACTGGTCCCTGTTTATTGATCACTGAGCCCTGTTTACTGATCACTGAACCCTGTTTATTGATCACTGAACCCTGTTTACTGATCACTGAGCCCTGTTTACTGATCACTGAACCCTGTTTACTGATCACTGAACCCTGTTTATTGATCACTGAACCCTGTTTACTGATCACTGAGCCCTGTTTAATGAACACTGAGTCCTGTTTACTGATCACTGAACCCTGTTTATTGATCAATGAGCCCTGTTTACTGATCACTGGTCCCTGTTTACTGATCACTGAGCCCTGTTTACTGATCACTGAGCCCTGTTTATTGATCACTGAACCCTGTTTACTGATCACTGAACCCTGTTTCTTGATCACTGAACCCTGTTTATTGATCACTGAGCCCTGTTTACTGAACACTGAGCCCTGTTTACTGATCACTGAACCCTGTTTATTGATCACTGAGCCCTGTTTACTGATCACTGGTCCCTGTTTATTGATCACTGAGCCCTGTTTACTGATCACTGAACCCTGTTTACTGATCACTGAGCCCTGTTTATTGATTACTGAACCCTGTTTACTGATCACTGAACCCTGTTTACTGATCACTGAGCCCTGTTTACCGATCACTTAGCCCTGTTTACTGATCACTGAACCCTGTTTATTGATCACTGAACCCTGTTTATTGATCACAGAGCCCTGTTTACTGATCACTGAACCCTGTTTACTGATCACTGAGCCCTGTTTATTGAACACTGAGCCCTGTTTATTGATCACTGAGCCCTGTTTACTGATCACTGGTCCCTGTTTATTGATCACTGAGCCCTGTTTACTGATCACTGAACCCTGTTTACTGATCACTGAGCCCTGTTTATTGATTAATGAACCCTGTTTACTGATCACTGAACCCTGTTTACTGATCACTGAGCCCTGTTTACCGATCACTTAGCCCTGTTTACTGATCACTGAACCCTGTTTATTGATCACTGAGCCCTGTTTACTGATCACTGAACCCTGTTTACTGATCACTGAGCCCTGTTTATTGATCACTGAACCCCGTTTATTGATCAGTGAGTCCTGTTTATTGATCACTGAACCTGTTTACTGATCACTGAGCCCTGTTTACTGATCACTGAACCCTGTTTACTGACCACTGAGCCCTGTTTATTGATCACTGAACCCTGTTTACTGAACACTGAGCACTGTTTCCTGATCACTGAACCCGGTTCACTGATCACTGAACCCTGTTTATTGATCGCTGAGCCCTGTTTACTGATCACTGAGCCCTGTTTATTGATCACTGAACCCTGTTTACTGAACACTGAGCCCTGTTTACTGATCACTGAGCCCTGTTTACTGATCACTGAACCCTGTTTATTGATCACTGAACCCTGTTTACTGATCACTGAGCCCTGTTTATTGATCACTGAGCCCTGTTTACTGATCACTGAACCCTGTTTATTGATCACTGAACCCTGTTTATTGATCACTGAGCCCTGTTTACTGATCACTGAACTCTGTTTATTGATCACTGAACCCTGTTTACTGATCACTGAGCCCTGTTTACTGAACACTGAGCCCTGTTTACTGATCACTGAACCCTGTTTATTGATCACTGAGCCCTGTTTACTGATCACTGGTCCCTGTTTATTTATCACTGAGCCCTGTTTACTGATCACTGAACCCTGTTTATTGATCACTGAACCCTGTGTACTGATCACTGAGCCCTGTTTACTGATCACTGAACCCTGTTTATTGATCACTGAACCCTGTTTACTGATCACTGAGCCCTGTTTACTGAACACTGAGCCCTGTTTACTGATCACTGAACCCTGTTTATTTTTCACTGAGCCCTGTTTACTGATCACTGAACCCTGTTTACTGATCACTGAGCCCTGTTTACTGATCACTGAGACCTGTTTATTGATCACTGAACCCTGTTTACTGATCACTGAACCCTGTTTATTGATCACTGAACCCTGTTTATTGATCACTGAGCCCTTTTTACTGAACACTGAGCCCTGTTTACTGATCACTGAACCCTGTTTATTGATCACTGAGCCCTGTTTACTGATCACTGGTCCCTGTTTATTGATCACTGAGCCCTGTTTACTGATCACTGAACCCTGTTTACTGATCACTGAGCCCTGTTTATTGATTACTGAACCCTGTTTACTGATCACTGAACCCTGTTTACTGATCACTGAGCCCTGTTCACCGATCACTTAGCCCTGTTTACTGATCACTGAACCCTGTTTATTGATCACTGAGCCCTGTTTACTGATCACTGAACCCTGTTTACTGATCACTGAGCCCTGTTTATTGATCAGTGAGTCCTGTTTATTGATCACTGAACCCTGTTTACTGATCACTGAGCCCTGTTTACTGATCACTGAACCCTGTTTACTGATCACTGAACTCTGTTTATTGATCACTGAGCCCTGTTTACTGATCACTGGTCCCTGTTTATTGATCACTGAACCCTGTTTACTGAACACTGAGCACTGTTTACTGATCACTGAACCCGGTTTACTGATCACTGAACCCTGTTTATTGATCGCTGAGCCCTGTTTACTGATCACTGAGCCCTGTTTATTGATCACTGAACCCTGTTTACTGAACACTGAGCCTTGTTTACTGATCACTGAGCCCTGTTTACTGATCACTGAACCCTGTTTATTGATCACTGAACCCTGTTTACTGATCACTGAGCCCTGTTTATTGATCACTGAGCCCTGTTTACTGATCACTGAACCCTGTTTACTGATCACTGAACCCTGTTTATTGATCACTGATCCCTGTTTACTGATCACTGAACCCTGTTTATTGATCACTGAGCCCGGTTTATTGATCACTGAGCCCTGTTTACTGATCACTGAACCCTGTTTATTGATCACTGAACCCTGTTTATTGATCACTGAGCCCTGTTTACTGATCACTGAACTCTGTTTATTGATCACTGAACCCTGTTTACTGATCACTGAACCCTGTTTATTGATCACTGAACACTGTTTATTGATCACTGATCCCTGTTTACTGAAATCGAGCCCTGTTTACTGATCACTGAACCCTGTTTATTGATCACTGAGCCCTGTTTACTGATCACTGAACCCTGTTTATTGATCACTGAGCCCTGTTTACTGATCACTGGTCCCTGTTTATTGATCACTGAGCCCTGTTTACTGATCACTGAACCCTGTTTATTGATCACTGAACCCTGTTTACTGATCACTGAGCCCTGTTTACTGATCACTGAACCCTGTTTACTGATCACTGAACCCTGTTTATTGATCACTGAACCCTGTTTACTGATCACTGAGCCCTGTTTAATGAACACTGAGTCCTGTTTACTGATCACTGAACCCTGTTTATTGATCAATGAGCCCTGTTTACTGATCACTGGTCCCTGTTTACTGATCACTGAGCCCTGTTTACTGATCACTGAGCCCTGTTTATTGATCACTGAACCCTGTTTACTGATCACTGAACCCTGTTTCTTGATCACTGAACCCTGTTTATTGATCACTGAGCCCTGTTTACTGAACACTGAGCCCTGTTTACTGATCACTGAACCCTGTTTATTGATCACTGAGCCCTGTTGACTGATCACTGGTCCCTGTTTATTGATCACTGAGCCCTGTTTACTGATCACTGAACCCTGTTTACTGATCACTGAGCACTGTTTATTGATTACTGAACCCTGTTTACTGATCACTGAACCCTGTTTACTGATCACTGAGCCCTGTTTACCGATCACTTAGCCCTGTTTACTGATCACTGAACCCTGTTTATTGATCACTGAACCCTGTTTATTGATCACTGAGCCCTGTTTACTGATCACTGAACCCTGTTTACTGATCACTGAGCCCTGTTTATTGAACACTGAGCCCTGTTTATTGATCACTGAGCCCTGTTTACTGATCACTGGTCCCTGTTTATTGATCACTGAGCCCTGTTTACTGATCACTGAACCCTGTTTACTGATCACTGAGCCCTGTTTTTGATTAATGAACCCTGTTTACTGATCACTGAACCCTGTTTACTGATCACTGAGCCCTGTTTACCGATCACTTAGCCCTGTTTACTGATCACTGAACCCTGTTTATTGATCACTGAGCCCTGTTTACTGATCACTGAACCCTGTTTACTGATCACTGAGCCCTGTTTATTGATCACTGAACCCCGTTTATTGATCAGTGAGTCCTGTTTACTGATCACTGAACCCTGTTTACTGATCACTGAGCCCTGTTTACTGATCACTGAACCCTGTTTACTGATCACTGAGCCCTGTTTACTGATCACTGAACCCTGTTTATTGATCACTGATCCCTGTTTACTGATCACTGAACCCTGTTTATTGATCACTGAGCCCGGTTTATTGATCACTGAGCCCTGTTTACTGATCACTGAACCCTGTTTATTGATCACTGAACCCTGTTTATTGATCACTGAGCCCTGTTTACTGATCACTGAACCCTGTTTATTGATCACTGATCCCTGTTTACTGAAACCGAGCCCTGTTTACTGTTCACTGAACCCTGTTTACTGATCACTGAACCCTGTTTAGTGATCACTGAGCCGTGTTTACTGATCACTGAGCCCTGTTTACTGAACACTGAGCCCTGTTTACTGATCACTGAGCCCTGTTTATTGATCACTGAGCCTTGTTTACTGATCACTGGTCCCTGTTTACTGATCACTGAGCCCTGTTTACTGATCACTGAACCCTGTTTATTGATCACTGAACCCTGTTTATTGATCACTGAGCCCTGTTTACTGAACACTGAGCCCTGTTTACTGATCACTGAACCCTGTTTATTGATCACTGAGCCCGGTTTACTGATCACTGGTCCCTGTTTATTGATCACTGAGCCCTGTTTACTGATCACTGAACCCTGTTTATTGATCACTGAGCCCTGTTTACTGATCACTGAACCCTGTTTACTGATCACTGAGCCCTGTTTATTGATCACTGAACCCTGTTTATTGATCAGTGAGTCCTGTTTATTGATCACTGAACCTGTTTACTGATCACTGAGCCCTGTTTACTGATCACTGAACCCTGTTTACTGATCACTGAGCCCTGTTTACTGATCACTGAACCCTGTTTACTGACCACTGAGCCCTGTTTATTGATCACTGAACCCTGTTTACTGAACACTGAGCACTGTTTACTGATCACTGAACCCGGTTCACTGATCACTGAACCCTGTTTATTGATCGCTGAGCCCTGTTTACTGATCACTGAGCCCTGTTTATTGATCACTGAACCCTGTTTACTGAACACTGAGCCCTGTTTACTGATCACTGAGCCCTGTTTACTGATCACTGAACCCTGTTTATTGATCACTGAACCCTGTTTACTGATCACTGAACCCTGTTTATTGATCACTGAACCCTGTTTACTGATCACTGAGCCCTGTTTACTGAACACTGAGCCCTGATTACTGATCACTGAACCCTGTTTATTGATCACTGAGCCCTGTTTACTGATCACTGGTCCCTGTTTATTGATCACTGAGCCCTGTTTACTGATCACTGAACCCTGTTTATTGATCACTGAACCCTGTTTACTGATCACTGAGCCCTGTTTACTGATCACTGAACCCTGTTTACTGATCACTGAACCCTGTTTATTGATCACTGAACCCTGTTTACTGATCACTGAGCCCTGTTTACTGAACACTGAGCCCTGTTTACTGATCACTGAACCCTGTTTATTTTTCACTGAGCCCTGTTTACTGATCACTGGTCCCTGTTTACTGATCACTGAGCCCTGTTTACTGATCACTGAGACCTGTTTATTGATCACTGAACCCTGTTTATTGATCACTGAACCCTGTTTATTGATCACTGAGCCCTGTTTACTGAACACTGAACCCTGTTTACTGATCACTGAACCCTGTTTATTGATCACTGAGCCCTGTTTACTGATCACTGAACCCTGTTTACTGATCACTGAGCCCTGTTTATTGATTACTGAACCCTGTTTACTGATCACTGAACCCTGTTTACTGATCACTGAGCCCTGTTTACCGATCACTTAGCCCTGTTTACTGATCACTGAACCCTGTTTATTGATCACTGAGCATTGTTTACTGATCACTGAACCCTGTTTTTTGATCACTGAACCCTGTTTACTGTTCATTGAACCCTGTTTATTGCTCACTGATCCCTGTTTACTGAAACCGAGCCCTGTTTACTGATCAGTGAACCCTGTTTACTGAACACTGAGCCCTGTTTACTGTTCACTGAACCCTGTTTATTGATCACTGAACCCTGTTTATTGATCACTGAGCCCTGTTTACTGATCACTTAGCCCTGTTTATTGATCACTGATCCCTGTTTACTGATCACTGAACCCTGTTTATTGATCACTGTGCCCTGTTTATTGATCACTGAGCTCTGTTTACTGATCACTGAACGCTGTTTCTTGATCACTGAACCCTGTTTACTGATTACTGAGCGCTGTTTACTGAACACTGAGCCCTGTTTGTTGATCACTGAACCCTGTTTATTGATCACTGTCCCCTGTTTACTGAACACTGAGCCCTGTTTATTGATCACTGAGCCCTGTTTACTGATCACTGAGCCCTGTTTACTGATCACTGAACCCTGTTTATTGATCACTGAACCCTGTTTACTGATCACTGAACCCTGTTTATTGATCACTGAGCCCTGATTATTGATCACTGAACCCTGTTTATTGATCACTGAGCCCTGTTTATTGATCACTGAACCCTGTTTACTGAACAATGAGCCCTGTTTACTGATCACTGAGCCATGTTTACTGATCACTGAACCCTGTTTATTGATCACTGAACCCTGTTTACTGATCACTGAGCCCTGTTTATTGATCACTGAGCCCTGTTTACTGATCACTGAACCCTGTTTATTGATCACTGAACCCTGTTTATTGATCACTGAGCCCTGTTTACTGATCATTGAACACTGTTTATTGATCACTGATCCCTGTTTGCTGAAACCGAGCCCTGTTTACTGATCACTGAACCCTGTTTACTGATCACTGAGCCCTGTTTACTGATCACTGAACCCTGTTTATTGATCACTGAACCCTGTTTATTGATCACTGACCCCTGTTTACTGATCACTGAGCCCTGTTTATTGATCACTGAACCCTGTTTACTGATCACTGAACCCTGTTTATTGATCACTGAGCCCTGTTTATTGATCACTGAGCCCTGTTTACTGATCACTGAACCCTGTTTCTTGATCACTGAACCCTGTTTACTGATCACTGAGCGCTGTTTACTGAACACTGAGCCCTGTTTGTTGATCACTGAACCCTGTTTATTGATCACTGTCCCCTGTTTACTGAACACTGAGCCCTGTTTATTGATCACTGAGCCCTGTTTACTGATCACTGAGCCCTGTTTACTGATCACTGAACCCTGTTTATTGATCACTGAACCCTGTTTACTGATCACTGAGCCCTGTTTATTGATCACTGAGCCCTGTTTACTGATCACTGAACCCTGTTTATTGATCACTGAACCCTGTTTATTGATCACTGAGCCCTGTTTACTGATCATTGAACCCTGTTTCCTGAACACTGAGCCCTGTTTACTGAACACTGAACCCTGTTTACTGATCACTGAGCCCTCTTTATTGTTCACTGAACCCTGTGTACTGATCACTGAGCCCTGTTTACTGATCACTGAGCCCTGTTCATTGAACACTGAGCCCTGTTTACTGATCACTGAGCCCTGTTTATTGAACACTGAGCCCTGTTCACTGATCACTCTGCCCTGTTTATTGATCACTGAACCCTGTTTACTGATCACTGAGCCCTGTTTACTGAACACTGAACCCTGTTTACTGGTCAGTGAGCCCTGTTTATTGATCACTGAACCCTGTTTATTGATCACTGAGCCCTGTTTACTGATCACTGAGCCCTGTTTACTGAGCACTGAACCCTGTTTACTGATCACTGAGCCCTGTTTATTGATCACTGAACCCTGTTTGTTGATCACTGGTCCCTGTTTACTGATCACTGAGCCCTGTTTACTGAACACTGAACCCTGTTTACTGATCACTGAACCCTGTTTATTGATCACTGAACCCTGTTTACTGATCACTGAGCCCTGTTTACTGATCACTGAACCCTGTTTGTTGATCACTGAACCCTGTTTACTGATCACTGAACCCTGTTTATTGATCACTGAGCCCTGTTTACTGATCACTGAACCCTGTTTACTGATCACTGAGCCCTGTTTATTGATTACTGAACCCTGTTTACTGATCACTGAACCCTGTTTACTGATCACTGAGCCCTGTTTACCGATCACTTAGCCCTGTTTACTGATCACTGAACCCTGTTTATTGATCACTGAGCATTGTTTACTGATCACTGAACCCTGTTTATTGATCACTGAACCCTGTTTACTGTTCATTGAACCCTGTTTATTGCTCACTGATCCCTGTTTACTGAAACCGAGCCCTGTTTACTGATCACTGAACCCTGTTTACTGAACACTGAGCCCTGTTTACTGTTCACTGAACCCTGTTTATTGATCACTGAACCCTGTTTATTGATCACTGAGCCCTGTTTACTGATCACTTAGCCCTGTTTATTGATCACTGATCCCTGTTTACTGATCACTGAACCCTGTTTATTGATCACTGTGCCCTGTTTATTGATCACTGAGCTCTGTTTACTGATCACTGAACGCTGTTTCTTGATCACTGAACCCTGTTTACTGATTACTGAGCGCTGTTTACTGAACACTGAGCCCTGTTTGTTGATCACTGAACCCTGTTTATTGATCACTGTCCCCTGTTTACTGAACACTGAGCCCTGTTTATTGATCACTGAGCCCTGTTTACTGATCACTGAGCCCTGTTTACTGATCACTGAACCCTGTTTATTGATCACTGAACCCTGTTTACTGATCACTGAACCCTGTTTATTGATCACTGAGCCCTGATTATTGATCACTGAACCCTGTTTATTGATCACTGAGCCCTGTTTATTGATCACTGAACCCTGTTTACTGAACAATGAGCCCTGTTTACTGATCACTGAGCCATGTTTACTGATCACTGAACCCTGTTTATTGATCACTGAACCCTGTTTACTGATCACTGAGCCCTGTTTATTGATCACTGAGCCCTGTTTACTGATCACTGAACCCTGTTTATTGATCACTGAACCCTGTTTATTGATCACTGAGCCCTGTTTACTGATCATTGAACACTGTTTATTGATCACTGATCCCTGTTTGCTGAAACCGAGCCCTGTTTACTGATCACTGAACCCTGTTTACTGATCACTGAGCCCTGTTTACTGATCACTGAACCCTGTTTATTGATCACTGAACCCTGTTTATTGATCACTGACCCCTGTTTACTGATCACTGAGTCCTGTTTATTGATCACTGAACCCTGTTTACTGATCACTGAACCCTGTTTATTGATCACTGAGCCCTGTTTATTGATCACTGAGCCCTGTTTACTGATCACTGAACCCTGTTTCTTGATCACTGAACCCTGTTTACTGATCACTGAGCGCTGTTTACTGAACACTGAGCCCTGTTTGTTGATCACTGAACCCTGTTTATTGATCACTGTCCCCTGTTTACTGAACACTGAGCCCTGTTTATTGATCACTGAGCCCTGTTTACTGATCACTGAGCCCTGTTTACTGATCACTGAACCCTGTTTATTGATCACTGAACCCTGTTTACTGATCACTGAGCCCTGTTTATTGATCACTGAGCCCTGTTTACTGATCACTGAACCCTGTTTATTGATCACTGAACCCTGTTTATTGATCACTGAGCCCTGTTTACTGATCATTGAACCCTGTTTCCTGAACACTGAGCCCTGTTTACTGAACACTGAACCCTGTTTACTGATCACTGAGCCCTCTTTATTGATCACTGAACCCTGTGTACTGATCACTGAGCCCTGTTTACTGATCACTGAGCCCTGTTCATTGAACACTGAGCCCTGTTTACTGATCACTGAGCCCTGTTTATTGAACACTGAGCCCTGTTCACTGATCACTCTGCCCTGTTTATTGATCACTGAACCCTGTTTACTGATCACTGAGCCCTGTTTACTGAACACTGAACCCTGTTTACTGGTCAGTGAGCCCTGTTTATTGATCACTGAACCCTGTTTATTGATCACTGAGCCCTGTTTACTGATCACTGAGCCCTGTTTACTGAGCACTGAACCCTGTTTACTGATCACTGAGCCCTGTTTATTGATCACTGAACCCTGTTTACTGATCACTGAACCCTGTTTATTGATCACTGAACCCTGTTTACTGATCACTGAGCCCTGTTTACTGATCTCTGAACCCTGTTTGTTGATCACTGAGCCCTGTTTACTGATCACTGAACCCTGTTTACTGATCACTGAACCCTGTTTACTGATCACTGAACCCTGTTTATTGATCACTGAACCCTGTTTACTGGTCACTGAGCCCTGTTTGTTCATCACTGAACCCTGTTTACTGATCACTGAACCCTGTTTATTGATCACTGAACCCTGTTTATTGATCACTGAGGCCTGTTTACTGATCACTGAGCCTTGTTTATTCATCACTGAACCCTGTTTATTGATCACTGAGCCCTGTTTATTGATCACTGAGCCCTGTTTACTGATCACTGAACCCTTTTTAATGATCACTGAACCCTGTTTACTGATCACTGAGCCCTGTTTCCTGATCACTGAACCCTGTTTACTGATCACTGAACCCTGTTTGTTGATCACTGAGCCCTGTTTACTAATCACTGAGCCCTGTTTACTGATCACTGAACCCTGTTTATTGATCACTGAACCCTGTTTACTGAACACTGAGCACTGTTTACTGATCACTGAACCCTGTTTACTGATCACTGAACCCTGTTTATTGATCGCTGAGCCCTGTTTACTGATCACTGAGCCCTGTTTATTGATCACAGAACCCTGTTTACTGAACATTGAGCCCTGTTTACTGATCACTGAGCCCTGTTTACTGATCACTGAACCCTGTTTATTGATCACTGAACCCTGTTTACTGATCACTGAGCCCTGTTTATTGATCACTGAGCCCTGTTTACTGATCACTGAACCCTGTTTATTGATCACTGAACCCTGTTTATTGATCACTGAGCCCTGTTTACTGATCACTGAGCCCTGTTTATTGATCAGTGATCCCTGTTTACTGAAACCGAGCCCTGTTTACTGATCACTGAACCCTGTTTACTGATCACTGACCCCTTTTTAATGAACACTGAACCATGTTTATTGATCACTGAACCCTGTTTATTGATCACTGAGCCCTGTTTTCTGATCACTGAGCCCTGTTTATTGAACACTGAACCCTGTTTACTGATCACTGAACCCTGTTTACTGATCACTGAGCCCTGTTTATTGATCACTGAGCCCTGTTTACTGATCACTGAATCCTGTTTATTGATCACTGAACCCTGTTTACTGATCACTGAGCGCTGTTTACTGAACACTGAGCCCTGTTTATTGATCACTGAACCCTGTTTATTGATCACTGTCCACTGTTTACTGAACACTGAGCCCTGTTTATTGATCACTGAGCCCTGTTTACTGATCACTGAGCCCTGTTTACTGATCACTGAACCCTGTTTATTGATCACTGAACCCTGTTTACTGATCACTGAACCCTGTTTATTGATCACTGAGCCCTGTTTATTGATCACTGAACCCTGTTTACTGAACAATGAGCCCTGTTTACTGATCACTGAGCCCTGTTTACTGATCACTGAACCCTGTTTACTGATCACTGAGCCCTGTTTACTGATCACTGAGCCCTGTTTACTGATCACTGAACCCTGTTTATTGATCACTGAACCCTGTTTATTGATCACTGAGCCCTGTTTACTGATCATTGAACACTGTTTATTGATCACTGATCCCTGTTTGCTGAAACCGAGCCCTGTTTACTGATCACTGAACCCTGTTTACTGATCACTGAGCCCTGTTTACGGATCACTGAACCCTGTTTATTGATCAGTGAGTCCTGTTTATTGATCACTGAGCCCTGTTTACTGATCACTGAGCCCTGTTTATTGATCACTGAACCCTGTTTACTGATCACTGAACCCTGTGTATTGATCACTGAGCCGTGTTTATTGATCACTGAGCCCTGTTTACTGATCATTGAACCCTGTTTCTTGATCACTGAACCCTGTTTCCTGATCACTGAGCGCTGTTTACTGAACACTGAGCCCTGTTTGTTGATCACTGAACCCTGTTTATTGATCACTGTCCCCTGTTTACTGACCACTGAGCCCTGTTTATTGATCACTGAGCCCTGTTTACTGATCACTGAGCCCTGTTTACTGATCACTGAACCCTGTTTATTGATCACTGAACCCTGTTTACTGATCACTGAGCCCTGTTTATTGATCACTGAGCCCTGTTTACTGATCACTGAACCCTGTTTATTGATCACTGAACCCTGTTTATTGATCACTGAGCCCTGTTTACTGATCATTGAACCCTGTTTATTGATCACTGATCCCTGTTTGCTGAAACCGAGCCCTGTTTACTGATCACTGAACCCTGTTTACTGATCACTGAGCCCTGTTTACTGATCACTGAACCCTGTTTATTGATCACTGAACCCTGTTTATTGATCACTGAGCCCTGTTTACTGATCACTGAGCCCTGTTTATTGATCACTGAACCCTGTTTACTGATCACTGAACCCTGTTTATTGATCACTGAGCCCTGTTTATTGATCACTGAGCCCTGTTTACTGATCACAGAACCCTGTTTCTTGATCACTGAACCCTGTTTCCTGATCACTGAGCCCTGTTTACTGATCACTGAACCCTGTTTACTGATCACTGAGCCCTGTTTACTGATCACTGAGCCCTGTTTATTGATCACTGAACCCTGTTTACTGATCACTGAACCCTGTTTATTGATCACTGAGCCCTGTTTATTGATCACTGAGCCCTGTTTACTGATCACTGAACCCTGTTTCTTGATCACTGAACCCTGTTTACTGATCACTGAGCGCTGTTTACTGAACACTGAGCCCTGTTTGTTGATCACTGAACCCTGTTTATTGATCACTGTCCCCTGTTTACTGAACACTGAGCCCTGTTTATTGATCACTGAGCCCTGTTTACTGATCACTGAACCCTGTTTATTGATCACTGAACCCTGTTTACTGATCACTGAACCATGTTTATTGATCACTGAACCCTGTTTAAGAATCACTGAGCCCTGTTTATTGATCACTGAACCCTGTTTACTGATCACTGAACCCTGTTTACTGATCACTGAACCCTGCTTCCTGAACACTGAGCCCTGTTTACTGATCACTGAACCCTGTTTATTGATCACTGAGCCCTGTTTACTGATCACTGAACCTTGTTTACCGATCACTGAACCCTGTTTATTGATCACTGTCCCCTGTTTACTGAACACTGAGCCCTGTTTATTGATCACTGAGCCCTGTTTATTGATTACTGAACCCTGTTTACTGATCACTGAGCCCTGTTTACTGATCACTGAACCTTGTTTACCGATCACTGAGCCCTGTTTATTGATCACTGAACCCTGTTTATTGATCACTGAGCCCTGTTTACTGATCACTGAGTCCTGTTTACTGATCACTGAACCCTGTTTACTGATCATTGAGCCCTGCTCACTGATCACTGAACCCTGTTTACTGGTCACTGAGCCCTGTTTATTGATCACTGAACCCTGTTTGCTGAACAATGAGCCCTGTTTACGGATCACTGAGCCCTGTTTACTGATCACTGAACCCTGTTTATTGATCACTGAACCCTGTTTACTGATCACTGAACCCTGTTTATTGATCACTGAGCCCTGTTTATTGATCACTGAACCCTGTTTACTGAACAATGAGCCCTGTTTACTGATCACTGAGCCCTGTTTATTGATCACTGAGCCCTGTTTACTGATCACTGAACCCTGTTTACTGATCACTGAACCCTGTTTATTGATCACTGAACCCTGTTTACTGATCACTGAGCCCTGTTTACTGATCTCTGAACCCTGTTTGTTGATCACTGAGCCCTGTTTACTGATCACTGAACCCTGTTTACTGATCACTGAACCCTGTTTACTGATCACTGAACCCTGTTTATTGATCACTGAACCCTGTTTACTGGTCACTGAGCCCTGTTTGTTCATCACTGAACCCTGTTTACTGATCACTGAACCCTGTTTATTGATCACTGAACCCTGTTTATTGATCACTGAGGCCTGTTTACTGATCACTGAGCCTTGTTTATTCATCACTGAACCCTGTTTATTGATCACTGAGCCCTGTTTATTGATCACTGAGCCCTGTTTACTGATCACTGAACCCTTTTTAATGATCACTGAACCCTGTTTACTGATCACTGAGCCCTGTTTCCTGATCACTGAACCCTGTTTACTGATCACTGAACCCTGTTTGTTGATCACTGAGCCCTGTTTACTAATCACTGAGCCCTGTTTACTGATCACTGAACCCTGTTTATTGATCACTGAACCCTGTTTACTGAACACTGAGCACTGTTTACTGATCACTGAACCCTGTTTACTGATCACTGAACCCTGTTTATTGATCGCTGAGCCCTGTTTACTGATCACTGAGCCCTGTTTATTGATCACAGAACCCTGTTTACTGAACATTGAGCCCTGTTTACTGATCACTGAGCCCTGTTTACTGATCACTGAACCCTGTTTATTGATCACTGAACCCTGTTTACTGATCACTGAGCCCTGTTTATTGATCACTGAGCCCTGTTTACTGATCACTGAACCCTGTTTATTGATCACTGAACCCTGTTTATTGATCACTGAGCCCTGTTTACTGATCACTGAGCCCTGTTTATTGATCAGTGATCCCTGTTTACTGAAACCGAGCCCTGTTTACTGATCACTGAACCCTGTTTACTGATCACTGACCCCTTTTTAATGAACACTGAACCATGTTTATTGATCACTGAACCCTGTTTATTGATCACTGAGCCCTGTTTTCTGATCACTGAGCCCTGTTTATTGAACACTGAACCCTGTTTACTGATCACTGAACCCTGTTTACTGATCACTGAGCCCTGTTTATTGATCACTGAGCCCTGTTTACTGATCACTGAATCCTGTTTATTGATCACTGAACCCTGTTTACTGATCACTGAGCGCTGTTTACTGAACACTGAGCCCTGTTTATTGATCACTGAACCCTGTTTATTGATCACTGTCCACTGTTTACTGAACACTGAGCCCTGTTTATTGATCACTGAGCCCTGTTTACTGATCACTGAGCCCTGTTTACTGATCACTGAACCCTGTTTATTGATCACTGAACCCTGTTTACTGATCACTGAACCCTGTTTATTGATCACTGAGCCCTGTTTATTGATCACTGAACCCTGTTTACTGAACAATGAGCCCTGTTTACTGATCACTGAGCCCTGTTTACTGATCACTGAACCCTGTTTACTGATCACTGAGCCCTGTTTACTGATCACTGAGCCCTGTTTACTGATCACTGAACCCTGTTTATTGATCACTGAACCCTGTTTATTGATCACTGAGCCCTGTTTACTGATCATTGAACACTGTTTATTGATCACTGATCCCTGTTTGCTGAAACCGAGCCCTGTTTACTGATCACTGAACCCTGTTTACTGATCACTGAGCCCTGTTTACGGATCACTGAACCCTGTTTATTGATCAGTGAGTCCTGTTTATTGATCACTGAGCCCTGTTTACTGATCACTGAGCCCTGTTTATTGATCACTGAACCCTGTTTACTGATCACTGAACCCTGTGTATTGATCACTGAGCCGTGTTTATTGATCACTGAGCCCTGTTTACTGATCATTGAACCCTGTTTCTTGATCACTGAACCCTGTTTCCTGATCACTGAGCGCTGTTTACTGAACACTGAGCCCTGTTTGTTGATCACTGAACCCTGTTTATTGATCACTGTCCCCTGTTTACTGACCACTGAGCCCTGTTTATTGATCACTGAGCCCTGTTTACTGATCACTGAGCCCTGTTTACTGATCACTGAACCCTGTTTATTGATCACTGAACCCTGTTTACTGATCACTGAGCCCTGTTTATTGATCACTGAGCCCTGTTTACTGATCACTGAACCCTGTTTATTGATCACTGAACCCTGTTTATTGATCACTGAGCCCTGTTTACTGATCATTGAACCCTGTTTATTGATCACTGATCCCTGTTTGCTGAAACCGAGCCCTGTTTACTGATCACTGAACCCTGTTTACTGATCACTGAGCCCTGTTTACTGATCACTGAACCCTGTTTATTGATCACTGAACCCTGTTTATTGATCACTGAGCCCTGTTTACTGATCACTGAGCCCTGTTTATTGATCACTGAACCCTGTTTACTGATCACTGAACCCTGTTTATTGATCACTGAGCCCTGTTTATTGATCACTGAGCCCTGTTTACTGATCACAGAACCCTGTTTCTTGATCACTGAACCCTGTTTCCTGATCACTGAGCCCTGTTTACTGATCACTGAACCCTGTTTACTGATCACTGAGCCCTGTTTACTGATCACTGAGCCCTGTTTATTGATCACTGAACCCTGTTTACTGATCACTGAACCCTGTTTATTGATCACTGAGCCCTGTTTATTGATCACTGAGCCCTGTTTACTGATCACTGAACCCTGTTTCTTGATCACTGAACCCTGTTTACTGATCACTGAGCGCTGTTTACTGAACACTGAGCCCTGTTTGTTGATCACTGAACCCTGTTTATTGATCACTGTCCCCTGTTTACTGAACACTGAGCCCTGTTTATTGATCACTGAGCCCTGTTTACTGATCACTGAACCCTGTTTATTGATCACTGAACCCTGTTTACTGATCACTGAACCATGTTTATTGATCACTGAACCCTGTTTAAGAATCACTGAGCCCTGTTTATTGATCACTGAACCCTGTTTACTGATCACTGAACCCTGTTTACTGATCACTGAACCCTGCTTCCTGAACACTGAGCCCTGTTTACTGATCACTGAACCCTGTTTATTGATCACTGAGCCCTGTTTACTGATCACTGAACCTTGTTTACCGATCACTGAACCCTGTTTATTGATCACTGTCCCCTGTTTACTGAACACTGAGCCCTGTTTATTGATCACTGAGCCCTGTTTATTGATTACTGAACCCTGTTTACTGATCACTGAGCCCTGTTTACTGATCACTGAACCTTGTTTACCGATCACTGAGCCCTGTTTATTGATCACTGAACCCTGTTTATTGATCACTGAGCCCTGTTTACTGATCACTGAGTCCTGTTTACTGATCACTGAACCCTGTTTACTGATCATTGAGCCCTGCTCACTGATCACTGAACCCTGTTTACTGGTCACTGAGCCCTGTTTATTGATCACTGAACCCTGTTTGCTGAACAATGAGCCCTGTTTACGGATCACTGAGCCCTGTTTACTGATCACTGAACCCTGTTTATTGATCACTGAACCCTGTTTACTGATCACTGAACCCTGTTTATTGATCACTGAGCCCTGTTTATTGATCACTGAACCCTGTTTACTGAACAATGAGCCCTGTTTACTGATCACTGAGCCCTGTTTACTGATCACTGAACCCTGTTTACTGATCACTGAGCCCTGTTTACTGATCACTGAGCCCTGTTTACTGATCACTGAACCCTGTTTATTGATCACTGAACCCTGTTTATTGATCACTGAGCCCTGTTTACTGATCATTGAACACTGTTTATTGATCACTGATCCCTGTTTGCTGAAACCGAGCCCTGTTTACTGATCACTGAACCCTGTTTACTGATCACTGAGCCCTGTTTACGGATCACTGAACCCTGTTTATTGATCAGTGAGTCCTGTTTATTGATCACTGAGCCCTGTTTACTGATCACTGAGCCCTGTTTATTGATCACTGAACCCTGTTTACTGATCACTGAACCCTGTGTATTGATCACTGAGCCGTGTTTATTGATCACTGAGCCCTGTTTACTGATCATTGAACCCTGTTTCTTGATCACTGAACCCTGTTTCCTGATCACTGAGCGCTGTTTACTGAACACTGAGCCCTGTTTGTTGATCACTGAACCCTGTTTATTGATCACTGTCCCCTGTTTACTGACCACTGAGCCCTGTTTATTGATCACTGAGCCCTGTTTACTGATCACTGAGCCCTGTTTACTGATCACTGAACCCTGTTTATTGATCACTGAACCCTGTTTACTGATCACTGAGCCCTGTTTATTGATCACTGAACCCTGTTTGCTGAACAATGAGCCCTGTTTACGGATCACTGAGCCCTGTTTACTGATCACTGAACCCTGTTTATTGATCACTGAACCCTGTTTACTGATCACTGAGCCCTGTTTATTGATCACTGAGCCCTGTTTACTGATCACTGAATCCTGTTTATTGATCACTGAACCCTGTTTACTGATCACTGAGCGCTGTTTACTGAACACTGAGCCCTGTTTATTGATCACTGAACCCTGTTTATTGATCACTGTCCACTGTTTACTGAACACTGAGCCCTGTTTATTGATCACTGAGCCCTGTTTACTGATCACTGAGCCCTGTTTACTGATCACTGAACCCTGTTTATTGATCACTGAACCCTGTTTACTGATCACTGAACCCTGTTTATTGATCACTGAGCCCTGTTTATTGATCACTGAACCCTGTTTACTGAACAATGAGCCCTGTTTACTGATCACTGAGCCCTGTTTACTGATCACTGAACCCTGTTTACTGATCACTGAGCCCTGTTTACTGATCACTGAACCCTGTTTATTGATCACTGAACCCTGTTTATTGATCACTGAGCCCTGTTTACTGATCATTGAACACTGTTTATTGATCACTGATCCCTGTTTGCTGAAACCGAGCCCTGTTTACTGATCACTGAACCCTGTTTACTGATCACTGAGCCCTGTTTACGGATCACTGAACCCTGTTTATTGATCAGTGAGTCCTGTTTATTGATCACTGAGCCCTGTTTACTGATCACTGAGCCCTGTTTATTGATCACTGAACCCTGTTTACTGATCACTGAACCCTGTGTATTGATCACTGAGCCGTGTTTATTGATCACTGAGCCCTGTTTACTGATCATTGAACCCTGTTTCTTGATCACTGAACCCTGTTTCCTGATCACTGAGCGCTGTTTACTGAACACTGAGCCCTGTTTGTTGATCACTGAACCCTGTTTATTGATCACTGTCCCCTGTTTACTGACCACTGAGCCCTGTTTATTGATCACTGAGCCCTGTTTACTGATCACTGAGCCCTGTTTACTGATCACTGAACCCTGTTTATTGATCACTGAACCCTGTTTACTGATCACTGAGCCCTGTTTATTGATCACTGAGCCCTGTTTACTGATCACTGAACCCTGTTTATTGATCACTGAACCCTGTTTATTGATCACTGAGCCCTGTTTACTGATCATTGAACCCTGTTTATTGATCACTGATCCCTGTTTGCTGAAACCGAGCCCTGTTTACTGATCACTGAACCCTGTTTACTGATCACTGAGCCCTGTTTACTGATCACTGAACCCTGTTTATTGATCACTGAACCCTGTTTATTGATCACTGAGCCCTGTTTACTGATCACTGAGCCCTGTTTATTGATCACTGAACCCTGTTTACTGATCACTGAACCCTGTTTATTGATCACTGAGCCCTGTTTATTGATCACTGAGCCCTGTTTACTGATCACAGAACCCTGTTTCTTGATCACTGAACCCTGTTTCCTGATCACTGAGCCCTGTTTACTGATCACTGAACCCTGTTTACTGATCACTGAGCCCTGTTTACTGATCACTGAGCCCTGTTTATTGATCACTGAACCCTGTTTACTGATCACTGAACCCTGTTTATTGATCACTGAGCCCTGTTTATTGATCACTGAGCCCTGTTTACTGATCACTGAACCCTGTTTCTTGATCACTGAACCCTGTTTACTGATCACTGAGCGCTGTTTACTGAACACTGAGCCCTGTTTGTTGATCACTGAACCCTGTTTATTGATCACTGTCCCCTGTTTACTGAACACTGAGCCCTGTTTATTGATCACTGAGCCCTGTTTACTGATCACTGAACCCTGTTTATTGATCACTGAACCCTGTTTACTGATCACTGAACCATGTTTATTGATCACTGAACCCTGTTTAAGAATCACTGAGCCCTGTTTATTGATCACTGAACCCTGTTTACTGATCACTGAACCCTGTTTACTGATCACTGAACCCTGCTTCCTGAACACTGAGCCCTGTTTACTGATCACTGAACCCTGTTTATTGATCACTGAGCCCTGTTTACTGATCACTGAACCTTGTTTACCGATCACTGAACCCTGTTTATTGATCACTGTCCCCTGTTTACTGAACACTGAGCCCTGTTTATTGATCACTGAGCCCTGTTTATTGATTACTGAACCCTGTTTACTGATCACTGAGCCCTGTTTACTGATCACTGAACCTTGTTTACCGATCACTGAGCCCTGTTTATTGATCACTGAACCCTGTTTATTGATCACTGAGCCCTGTTTACTGATCACTGAGTCCTGTTTACTGATCACTGAACCCTGTTTACTGATCATTGAGCCCTGCTCACTGATCACTGAACCCTGTTTACTGGTCACTGAGCCCTGTTTATTGATCACTGAACCCTGTTTGCTGAACAATGAGCCCTGTTTACGGATCACTGAGCCCTGTTTATTGATCACTGAACCCTGTTTACTGATCACTGACCCCTGTTTATTGAACACTGAGCCCTGTTTACTGATCACTGAGCCCTGTTTACTAAACACTGAGCCCTGTTTACTGATCACTGAACCCTGTTTATTGATCACTGAGCCCTGTTTACTGATCACTGAACCCTGTTTACAGATCACTGAACGCTGTTTATTGATCACTGAACCCTGTTTACTGATCACTGAACCCTGTTTATTGATCACTGAGCCCTGTTTACGGATCACTGAACCCTGTTTATTGATCAGTGAGTCCTGTTTATTGATCACTGAGCCCTGTTTACTGATCACTGAGCCCTGTTTATTGATCACTGAGCCCTGTTTACTGATCACTGAACCCTGTTTATTGATCACTGAGCCCTGTTTATTGATCACTGAGCCCTGTTTACTGATCATTAAACCCTGTTTCTTGATCACTGAACCCTGTTTACTGATCACTGAGCGCTATTTACTGAAAACTGAGCCCTGTTTGTTGATCACTGAACCCTGTTTATTGATCACTGTCCCCTGTTTACTGAACACTGAGCCCTGTTTATTGATCACTGAGCCCTGTTTACTGATCACTGAGCCCTGTTTACTGATCACTGAACCCTGTTTATTGATCACTGAACCCTGCTTCCTGATCACTGAGCCCTGTTTATTGATCACTGAGCCCTGTTTCCTGATCACTGAACCCTGTTTATTGATCACTGAACCCTGTTTATTGATCACTGAGCCCTGTTTACTGATCATTGAACCCTGTTTATTGATCACTGATCCCTGTTTGCTGAAACCGAGCCCTGTTTACTGATCACTGAACCCTGTTTACTGATCACTGAGCCCTGTTTACTGATCACTGAACCCTGTTTATTGATCACTGAACCCTGTTTATTGATCACTGAGCCCTGTTTACTGATCACTGAGCCCTGTTTATTGATCACTGAACCCTGTTTACTGATCACTGAACCCTGTTTATTGATCACTGAGCCCTGTTTATTGATCACTGAGCCCTGTTTACTGATCACAGAACCCTGTTTCTTGATCACTGAACCCTGTTTCCTGATCACTGAGCCCTGTTTACTGATCACTGAACCCTGTTTACTGATCACTGAGCCCTGTTTACTGATCACTGAGCCCTGTTTATTGATCACTGAACCCTGTTTACTGATCACTGAACCCTGTTTATTGATCACTGAGCCCTGTTTATTGATCACTGAGCCCTGTTTACTGATCACTGAACCCTGTTTCTTGATCACTGAACCCTGTTTACTGATCACTGAGCGCTGTTTACTGAACACTGAGCCCTGTTTGTTGATCATTGAACCCTGTTTATTGATCACTGTCCCCTGTTTACTGAACACTGAGCCCTGTTTATTGATCACTGAGCCCTGTTTACTGATCACTGAACCCTGTTTATTGATCACTGAACCCTGTTTACTGATCACTGAACCATGTTTATTGATCACTGAACCCTGTTTAAGAATCACTGAGCCCTGTTTATTGATCACTGAACCCTGTTTACTGATCACTGAACCCTGTTTACTGATCACTGAACCCTGCTTACTGAACACTGAGCCCTGTTTACTGATCACTGAACCCTGTTTATTGATCACTGAGCCCTGTTTACTGATCACTGAACCTTGTTTACCGATCACTGAACCCTGTTTATTGATCACTGTCCCCTGTTTACTGAACACTGAGCCCTGTTTATTGATCACTGAGCCCTGTTTATTGATTACTGAACCCTGTTTACTGATCACTGAGCCCTGTTTACTGATCACTGAACCTTGTTTACCGATCACTGAGCCCTGTTTATTGATCACTGAACCCTGTTTATTGATCACTGAGCCCTGTTTACTGATCACTGAGTCCTGTTTACTGATCACTGAACCCTGTTTACTGATCACTGAGCCCTGCTCACTGATCACTGAACCCTGTTTACTGGTCACTGAGCCCTGTTTATTGATCACTGAACCCTGTTTGCTGAACAATGAGCCCTGTTTACGGATCACTGAGCCCTGTTTATTGATCACTGAACCCTGTTTACTGATCACTGACCCCTGTTTATTGAACACTGAGCCCTGTTTACTGATCACTGAGCCCTGTTTACTAAACACTGAGCCCTGTTTACTGATCACTGAACCCTGTTTATTGATCACTGAGCCCTGTTTACTGATCACTGAACCCTGTTTACAGATCACTGAACGCTGTTTATTGATCACTGAACCCTGTTTACTGATGACTGAACCCTGTTTATTGATCACTGAACCCTGTTTACTGATCACTGAACCCTGTTTATTGATCACTGAGCCCTGTTTACTGATCACTGAGCCCTGTTTATTGATCACTGAAACCTGTTTACTGATCACTGAGCCCTGTTTACTGATCACTGAGCCATGTTTATTGAACACTGAGCCCTGTTTACTGATCACTGAGCCCTGTTTACTGATCACTGAGCCCTGTTTATTGAACACTGAGTCCTGTTGACTGATCACTGAGCCCTGTTTATTGATCACTGAACCCTGTTTACTGATCACTGAGCCCTGTTTACTGAACACTGAACCCTGTTTACTGGTCAGTGAGCCCTGTTTATTGATCACTGAACCCTGTTTATTGATCACTGAGCCCTGTTTACTGATCACTGAGCCCTGTTTATTGATCACTGAGCCCTGTTTACTGAACACTGAACCCTGTTTACTGATCACTGACCCCTGTTTATTGATCACTGAACCCTGTTTACTGATCACTGAGCCCTGTTTACTGGTCACTGAGCCCTGTTTGTTGATCACTGAGCCCTGTTTACTGATCACTGAACCCTGTTTATTGATCACTGAACCCTGTTTACTGATCACTGAGCCCTGTTTATTGATCACTGAACCCTGTTTATTGATCACTGAACCCTGTTTATTGATCACTGAGCCCTGTTTACTGATCACTGAACCCTTTTTAATGATCACTGAACCCTGTTTCCTGATCACTGAGTGCTGTTTACTGATCACTGAGCCCTTTTTCCTGAACACTGAGCCCTGTTTTCTGATCACTGAACCCTGTTTATTGATCACTGAGCCCTGTTTACTGATCACTGAGCCCTGTTTACTGATCACTGAATCCTGTTTACTGATCACTGAGCCCTGTTTACTGATCACTGAGCCCTGTTTACTGAACACTGAGCCCTGTTTACTGATCACTGAACCCTGTTTATTGATCACTGAGCCCTGTTTACTGATCACTGAACCCTGTTTCCTGATCACTGAGCCCTGTTTATTGATCACTGAACCGTGTTTACTGATCACTGAACCCTGTTTTTTGATCACTGAACCCTGTTTACTGATCACTGAACCCTGTTTATTGATCACTGAGCCCTGTTTACTGATCACTGAGCCCTGTTTATTGATCACTGAACCCTGTTTACTGATCACTGAGCCCTGTTTATTGAACACTGAGCCCTGTTTACTGATCACTGAGCCCTGTTTACTGAACACTGAACCCTGTTTACTGGTCAGTGAGCCCTGTTTCTTGATCACTGAACCCTGTTTATTGATCAGCGAGCCCTGTTTACTGATCACTGAGCCCTGTTTACTGAACACTGAACCCTGTTTACTGATCACTGAGCCCTGTTTATTGATCACTGAACCCTGTTTATTGATCACTGAGCCCTGTTTACTGATCACTGAACCCTGTTTACTGATCACTGATCCCTGTTTGTTGATCACTGAGCCCTGTTTACTGATCACTTAACCCTGTTTACTGATCACTGAGCCCTGTTTACTGATCACTGAACCCTGTTTACTGATCACTGAGCCCTGTTTACTGAACACTGAGCCCTGTTTACTGATCACTGAGCCCTGTTTACTGAACCCTGAACCCTGTTTACTGAACACTGAGCCCTGTTTACTGATCACTGAGCCCTGTTTATTGATCACTGAACCCTGTTTACTGATCACTGAGCCCTGTTCATTGATCACTGAACCCTGTTTACTGGTCACTGAGCCCTGTTTATTGATCACTGAACCCTGTTTGCTGAACAATGAGCCCTGTTTGCTGATCACTGAGCCCTGTTTATTGATCACTGAACCCTGTTTACTGATCACTGAGCCCTGTTTACTGAACACTGAGCCCTGTTTACTGATCACTGAACCCTGTTTATTGATCACTGAGCCCTGCTTACTGATCACTGAACCGTGTTTACAGATCACTGAACCCTGTTTATTGATCACTGAACCCTGTTTACTGATCACTGAACCCTGTTTATTGATCACTGAACCCTGTTTACTGATCACTGAACCCTGTTTATTGATCACTGAGCCCTGTTTACTAATCACTGAACCCTGTTTATTGATCACTGAACCCTGTTTACTGACCACTGAGCCCTGTTTACTGAGCACTGAGCCCTGTTTCTTGATCACTGAGCCCTGTTTACTGATCACTGAGCACTGTTTACTGATCCCTGAGCCCTGTTTATTGAACACTGAGCCCTGTTTACTGATCACTGAGCCCTGTTTATTGATCACTGAACCCTGTTTACTGGTCAGTGAGCCCTGTTTGTTGATCACTGAACCCTGTTTACTGATCACTGAACCCTGTTTATTGATCACTGAACCCTGTTTACTGATCACTGAGCCCTGTTTACTGATCACTGAGCCCTGTTTACTGGTCACTGAGCCCTGTTTGTTGATCACTGAGCCCTGTTTACTGATCACTGAACCCTGTTTATTGATCACTGAGCCCTGTTTACTGATCACTGAGCCCTGTTTACTGATCACTGAACCCTTTTTAATGATCACTGAACCCTGTTTACTGATCACTGAGCGCTGTTTACTGATCACTGAGCCCTTTTTCCTGAACACTGAGCCCTGTTTGCTGATCACTGAACCCTGTTTATTGATCACTGAGCCCTGTTTACTGATCACTGAATCCTGTTTACTGATCACTGAGCCCTGTTTACTGATCACTGAGCCCTGTTTACTGATCACTGAAACCTGTTTATTGATCACTGAAACCTGTTTACTGATCACTGAACCCTGTTTATTGATCACTGAGCCCTGTTTACTGATCACTGAGCCCTGTTTATTGATCACTGAACCCTGTTTACTGATCACTGAGCCCTGTTTCCTGATCACTGAGCCCTGTTTATTGAACACTGAGCCCTGTTTACTGATCACTGAGCCCTGTTTACTGAACACTGAACCCTGTTTACTGGTCAGTGAGCCCTGTTTACTGATCACTGAGCCCTGTTTACTGAACACTGAACCCTGTTTACTGATCACTGAGCCCAGTTTATTGATCACTGAACCCTGTTTATTGATCACTGAGCCCTGTTTACTGATCACTGAACCCTGTTTACTGATCACTGAACCCTGTTTGTTGATCACTGAGCCCTGTTTACTGATCACTGAACCCTGTTTACTGATCACTGAACCCTGTTTACTGATCACTGAGCCCTGTTTACTGAACACTGAGCCCTGTTTACTGATCACTGAGACCTGTTTATTGATCACTGAACCCTGTTTACTGATCACTGAGCCCTGTTCACTGATCACTGAACCCTGTTGACTGGTCACTGAGCCCTGTTTATTGATCACTGAACCCTGTTTGCTGAACAATGAGCCCTGTTTACTGATCACTGAGCCCTGTTTATTGATCACTGAACCCTGTTTACTGATCACTGAGCCCTGTTTATTGATCACTGAACCCTGTTTATTGATCACTGAACCCTGTTTATTGATCACTGAGCCCTGTTTACTGATCACTGAACCCTTTTTAATGATCACTGAACCCTGTTTCCTGATCACTGAGTGCTGTTTACTGATCACTGAGCCCTTTTTCCTGAACACTGAGCCCTGTTTTCTGATCACTGAACCCTGTTTATTGATCACTGAGCCCTGTTTACTGATCACTGAGCCCTGTTTACTGATCACTGAATCCTGTTTACTGATCACTGAGCCCTGTTTACTGATCACTGAGCCCTGTTTACTGAACACTGAGCCCTGTTTACTGATCACTGAACCCTGTTTATTGATCACTGAGCCCTGTTTACTGATCACTGAACCCTGTTTCCTGATCACTGAGCCCTGTTTATTGATCACTGAACCGTGTTTACTGATCACTGAACCCTGTTTTTTGATCACTGAACCCTGTTTACTGATCACTGAACCCTGTTTATTGATCACTGAGCCCTGTTTACTGATCACTGAGCCCTGTTTATTGATCACTGAACCCTGTTTACTGATCACTGAGCCCTGTTTATTGAACACTGAGCCCTGTTTACTGATCACTGAGCCCTGTTTACTGAACACTGAACCCTGTTTACTGGTCAGTGAGCCCTGTTTCTTGATCACTGAACCCTGTTTATTGATCAGCGAGCCCTGTTTACTGATCACTGAGCCCTGTTTACTGAACACTGAACCCTGTTTACTGATCACTGAGCCCTGTTTATTGATCACTGAACCCTGTTTATTGATCACTGAGCCCTGTTTACTGATCACTGAACCCTGTTTACTGATCACTGATCCCTGTTTGTTGATCACTGAGCCCTGTTTACTGATCACTTAACCCTGTTTACTGATCACTGAGCCCCGTTTACTGATCACTGAACCCTGTTTACTGATCACTGAGCCCTGTTTACTGAACACTGAGCCCTGTTTACTGATCACTGAGCCCTGTTTACTGAACCCTGAACCCTGTTTACTGAACACTGAGCCCTGTTTACTGATCACTGAGCCCTGTTTATTGATCACTGAACCCTGTTTACTGATCACTGAGCCCTGTTCATTGATCACTGAACCCTGTTTACTGGTCACTGAGCCCTGTTTATTGATCACTGAACCCTGTTTGCTGAACAATGAGCCCTGTTTATTGATCACTGAACCCTGTTTATTGATCACTGAACCCTGTTTACTGATCACTGAGCCCTGTTTATTCATCACTGAATCCTGTTTACTGATCACTGAGCCCTGTTTACTGATCACTGAGCCCTGTTTACTGAACACTGAGCCCTGTTTACTGATCACTGAACCCTGTTTATTGATCACTGAGCCCTGTTTACTGATCACTGAACCCTGTTTCCTGATCACTGAGCCCTGTTTATTGATCACTGAACCGTGTTTACTGATCACTGAACCCTGTTTTTTGATCACTGAACCCTGTTTACTGATCACTGAACCCTGTTTATTGATCACTGAGCCCTGTTTACTGATCACTGAGCCCTGTTTATTGATCACTGAACCCTGTTTACTGATCACTGAGCCCTGTTTATTGAACACTGAGCCCTGTTTACTGATCACTGAGCCCTGTTTACTGAACACTGAACCCTGTTTACTGGTCAGTGAGCCCTGTTTCTTGATCACTGAACCCTGTTTATTGATCAGCGAGCCCTGTTTACTGATCACTGAGCCCTGTTTACTGAACACTGAACCCTGTTTACTGATCACTGAGCCCTGTTTATTGATCACTGAACCCTGTTTATTGATCACTGAGCCCTGTTTACTGATCACTGAACCCTGTTTACTGATCACTGATCCCTGTTTGTTGATCACTGAGCCCTGTTTACTGATCACTTAACCCTGTTTACTGATCACTGAGCCCTGTTTACTGATCACTGAACCCTGTTTACTGATCACTGAGCCCTGTTTACTGAACACTGAGCCCTGTTTACTGATCACTGAGCCCTGTTTACTGAACCCTGAACCCTGTTTACTGAACACTGAGCCCTGTTTACTGATCACTGAGCCCTGTTTATTGATCACTGAACCCTGTTTACTGATCACTGAGCCCTGTTCATTGATCACTGAACCCTGTTTACTGGTCACTGAGCCCTGTTTATTGATCACTGAACCCTGTTTGCTGAACAATGAGCCCTGTTTGCTGATCACTGAGCCCTGTTTATTGATCACTGAACCCTGTTTACTGATCACTGAGCCCTGTTTACTGAACACTGAGCCCTGTTTACTGATCACTGAACCCTGTTTATTGATCACTGAGCCCTGCTTACTGATCACTGAACCGTGTTTACAGATCACTGAACCCTGTTTATTGATCACTGAACCCTGTTTACTGATCACTGAACCCTGTTTATTGATCACTGAACCCTGTTTACTGATCACTGAACCCTGTTTATTGATCACTGAGCCCTGTTTACTAATCACTGAACCCTGTTTATTGATCACTGAACCCTGTTTACTGACCACTGAGCCCTGTTTACTGAGCACTGAGCCCTGTTTATTGATCACTGAGCCCTGTTTACTGATCACTGAGCACTGTTTACTGATCCCTGAGCCCTGTTTATTGAACACTGAGCCCTGTTTACTGATCACTGAGCCCTGTTTATTGATCACTGAACCCTGTTTACTGGTCAGTGAGCCCTGTTTGTTGATCACTGAACCCTGTTTACTGATCACTGAACCCTGTTTATTGATCACTGAACCCTGTTTACTGATCACTGAGCCCTGTTTACTGATCACTGAGCCCTGTTTACTGGTCACTGAGCCCTGTTTGTTGATCACTGAGCCCTGTTTACTGATCACTGAACCCTGTTTATTGATCACTGAGCCCTGTTTACTGATCACTGAGCCCTGTTTACTGATCACTGAACCCTTTTTAATGATCACTGAACCCTGTTTACTGATCACTGAGCGCTGTTTACTGATCACTGAGCCCTTTTTCCTGAACACTGAGCCCTGTTTGCTGATCACTGAACCCTGTTTATTGATCACTGAGCCCTGTTTACTGATCACTGAATCCTGTTTACTGATCACTGAGCCCTGTTTACTGATCACTGAGCCCTGTTTACTGATCACTGAAACCTGTTTATTGATCACTGAACCCTGTTTACTGATCACTGAACCCTGTTTATTGATCACTGAGCCCTGTTTACTGATCACTGAGCCCTGTTTATTGATCACTGAACCCTGTTTACTGATCACTGAGCCCTGTTTCCTGATCACTGAGCCCTGTTTATTGAACACTGAACCCTGTTTACTGATCACTGAGCCCTGTTTACTGAACACTGAACCCTGTTTACTGGTCAGTGAGCCCTGTTTACTGCTCACTGAGCCCTGTTTACTGAACACTGAACCCTGTTTACTGATCACTGAGCCCAGTTTATTGATCACTGAACCCTGTTTATTGATCACTGAGCCCTGTTTACTGATCACTGAACCCTGTTTACTGATCACTGAACCCTGTTTGTTGATCACTGAGCCCTGTTTACTGATCACTGAACCCTGTTTACTGATCACTGAACCCTGTTTACTGATCACTGAGCCCTGTTTACTGAACACTGAGCCCTGTTTACTGATCACTGAGACCTGTTTATTGATCACTGAACCCTGTTTACTGATCACTGAGCCCTGTTCACTGATCACTGAACCCTGTTGACTGGTCACTGAGCCCTGTTTATTGATCACTGAACCCTGTTTGCTGAACAATGAGCCCTGTTTACTGATCACTGAGCCCTGTTTATTGATCACTGAACCCTGTTTACTGATCACTGAGCCCTGTTTATTGATCACTGAGCCCTGTTTACTGATCACTGAGCCCTGTTTACTGAACACTGAGCCCTGTTTACTGATCACTGAACCCTGTTTATTGATCACTGAGCCCTGTTTACTGATCACTGAACCCTGTTTACAGATCACTGAACCCTGTTTATTGATCACTGAACCCTGTTTACTGATGACTGAACCCTGTTTATTGATCACTAAACCCTGTTTACTGATCACTGAACCCTGTTTATTGATCACTGAGCCCTGTTTACTGATCACTTAGCCCTGTTTACTGATCACTGAACCCTGTTTACTGGTCAGTGAGCCCTGTTTATTGATCACTGAACCCTGTTTATTGATCACTGAGCCCTGTTTACTGATCACTGAGCCCTGTTTATTGATCACTGAACCCTGTTTACTGATCACTGAACCCTGTTTACTGGTCACTGAGCCCTGTTTGTTGATCACTGAGCCCTGTTTACTGATCACTGAACCCTGTTTACTGAACACTGAACTCTGTTTATTGATCACTGAACCCTGTTTACTGATCACTGAACCCTGTTTACTGATCACTGAGCCCTGTTTACTGAACACTCTGCCCTGTTTACTGAACACTGACCCCTGTTTACTGATCACTGAGCCCTGTTTATTGAACACTGAGCCCTGTTTACTGATCACTGAGCCCTGTTTACTGAACACTGTGCCCTGTTTACTGATCACTGAAACCTGTTTATTGATCACTGAGCCCTGTTTACTGATCACTGAGCCGTGTTTACTGGTCACTGAGCCCTGTTTACTGGTCACTGAGCCCTGTTTATTGAACACTGAACCCTGTTTACTGAACACTGAACCCTGTTTATTGATCACTGAACCCTGTTTACTGATCACTGAACCCTGTTTACTGATCACTGAGCCCTGTTTACTGAACACTCTGCCCTGTTTACTGAACACTGACCCCTGTTTACTGATCACTGAGCCCTGTCTATTGAACACTGAACCCTGTTTACTGATCACTGAACCCTGTTTACTGATCACTGAGCCCTGTTTACTGAACACTCTGCCCTGTTTACTGAACACTGACCCCTGTTTACTGATCACTGAGCCCTGTCTATTGAACACTGAACCCTGTTTACTGATCACTGAGCCCTGTTTACTGAACACTCTGCCCTGTTTACTGATCACTGAACCCTGTTTATTGATCACTGAACCCTGTTTACTGATCACTGAACCCTGTTTATTGATCACTGAACCCTGTTTACTGATCACTCTGCCCTGTTTATTGAACACTGAGCCCTGTTTACTGATCACTGAGCCCTGTTTACTGAACACTGAACCCTGTTTACTGATCACTGAACCCTGTTTATTGATCACTGAACCCTGTTTACTGATCACTGAACCCTGTTTATTGATCACTGAACCCTGTTTACTGATCACTGATCCCTGTTTACTGATCACTGAGCCCTGTTTATTAAACACTGAGCCCTGTTTACTGATCACTGAGCCCTGTTTCCCGATCACTGAACCCTGTTTACTGATCACTGAGCCCTGTTTACTGATCACTGAACCCTGTTTATTGATCACTGAGCCCTGTTTCCTGAACACTAAACCCTGTTTACTGATCACTGAGCCCTGTTTATTGATCACTGAACCCTGTTTATTGAACACTGAGCCCTGTTTACTGAAACCTGAGCCCCGTTTACTCATCACTGAGCCCTGTTGATTGAACACTGAGCCCTGTTTACTGATCACTGGACCCTGTTTGTTGATCACTGAGCCCTGTTTACTGATCACTGAACCCTGTTTACTGATCACTGAGCCCTGTTTACTGATCACTGAACCCTGTTTACTGATCACTGAGCCCTGTTTACTGAACACTGAGCCCTGTTTACTGATCACTGAGCCCTGTTTACTGAACCCTGAGCCCTGTTGACTGATCACTGAGCCCTGTTTATTGATCACTGAGCCCTGTTTCCTGATCACTGACCCCTGTTTACTGATCACTGAACCCTGTTCATTGATAACTGTGCCCTGTTTACTGATCACTGAGCCCTGTTTACTGATCACTTAGCCCTGTTTATTGATCACTGAACCCTGTTTACTGATCACTGAGCTCTGTTTACTGAACATTGAGCCCTGTTTATTGATCGCTGAACCCTGTTTATTGATCACTGAGCCCTGTTTACTGAACACTGAGCCCTGTTTATTGATCACTGAGCCCTGTTTACTGATCACTGAGCCCTGTTTATTGATCACTGAACCCTGTTTATTGATCACTGAGCCCTGTTTACTTATCACTGAGCCCTGTTTACTGAACACTGACCCCTGTTTACTGAACACTGTCCCCTGTTTACTGATCACTGAACCCTGTTTATTGATCACTGAGCCCTGTTTACTGATCACTGAACCCTGTTTATTGATCACTGAGCCCTGTTTACTGATCACTGAGCCCTGTTTACTGATCACTGAACCCTGTTTACTGATCACTGAGCCCTGTTTGCTGATCACTGAACCTGTTTATTGATCACTGAGCCCTGTTTACTGATCACTGAATCCTGTTTATTGATCACTGAGCCCTGTTTACTGATCACTGAACCGTGTTTACTGGTCACTGCGCCCTGTTTACTGACCACTGAACCCTGTTTACTGATCACTGAACCCTGTTTATTGATCACTGAACCCTGTTTACTGAACACTCTGCCCTGTTTACTGAACACTGACCCCTGTTTACTGATCACTGAGCCCTGTTTATTGAACACTGAACCCTGTTTATTGATCACTGAGCCCTGTTTACTTATCACTGAGCCCTGTTTACTGAACACTGACCCCTGTTTACTGAACACTGTCCCCTGTTTACTGATCACTGAACCCTGTTTATTGATCACTGAGCCCTGTTTACTGATCACTGAACCCTGTTTATTGATCACTGAGCCCTGTTTACTGATCACTGAGCCCTGTTTACTGATCACTGAACCCTGTTTACTGATCACTGAGCCCTGTTTGCTGATCACTGAACCTGTTTATTGATCACTGAGCCCTGTTTACTGATCACTGAATCCTGTTTATTGATCACTGAGCCCTGTTTACTGATCACTGAACCGTGTTTACTGGTCACTGAGCCCTGTTTACTGATCACTGAACCCTGTTTACTGATCACTGAACCCTGTTTATTGATCACTGAACCCTGTTTACTGAACACTCTGCCCTGTTTACTGAACACTGACCCCTGTTTACTGATCACTGAGCCCTGTTTATTGAACACTGAGCCCTGTTTACTGATCACTGAGCCCTGTTTACTGAACACTGTGCCCTGTTTACTGATCACTGAACCCTGTTTATTGATCACTGAGCCCTGTTTACTGATCACTGAACCCTGTTTACTGATCACTGAACCCTGTTTATTGATCACTGAACCCTGTTTACTGACCACTGATCCCTGTTTACTGATCACTGAGCCCTGTTTATTGAACACTGAGCCCTGTTTACTGATCACTGAGCCCTGTTTATTGATCATTGAACCCTGTTTACTGATCACTGAACCCTCTTTATTGTTCACTGATCCCTGTTTACTGAACACTGAACCCTGTTTACTGATCACTGTACCCTGTTTACTGATCACTGAGCCCTGTTTATTGATCACTGAACCCTGTTTATTGATCACTGAGCCCTGTTTACTGATCACTGAGCCCTGTTTACTGAACACTGAGCCCTGTTTACTGATCACTGAGCCCTGTTTACTGCACCCTGAACCCTGTTTACTGATCACTGAACCCTGTTTATTGATCACTGAGCCCTGTTTATTGATCACTGAGCCCTGTTTATTGAACACTGAGCCCTGTTTACTGATCACTGGTCCCTGTTTATTGAACACTGAGCCCTGTTTACTGAAACCTGAGCCCTGTTTACTGATCACTGAGCCCTGTTTAGTGAACATTGAGCCCTGTTTACTGATCGCTGAGCCCTGTTTATTGATCACTGAGCCCTGTTTATTGTACATTGAGCCCTGTTTACTGATCGCTGAGCCCTGTTTATTGAACACTGAGCCCTGTTTACTGAACACTGAACCCTGTTTACTGGTCAGTGAGCCCTGTTTACTGATTCGTGAGCCCTGTTTACTGAACACTGAACCCTGTTTACTGATCACTGAGCCCAGTTTATTGATCACTGAACCCTGTTTATTGATCACTGAGCCCTGTTTACTGATCACTGAACCCTGTTTACTGATCACTGAACCCTGTTTGTTGATCACTGAGCCCTGTTTACTGATCACTGAACCCTGTTTACTGATCACTGAACCCTGTTTACTGATCACTGAGCCCTGTTTACTGAACACTGAGCCCTGTTTACTGATCACTGAGACCTGTTTATTGATCACTGAACCCTGTTTACTGATCACTGAGCCCTGTTCACTGATCACTGAACCCTGTTGACTGGTCACTGAGCCCTGTTTATTGATCACTGAACCCTGTTTGCTGAACAATGAGCCCTGTTTACTGATCACTGAGCCCTGTTTATTGATCACTGAACCCTGTTTACTGATCACTGAGCCCTGTTTATTGATCACTGAGCCCTGTTTACTGATCACTGAGCCCTGTTTACTGAACACTGAGCCCTGTTTACTGATCACTGAACCCTGTTTATTGATCACTGAGCCCTGTTTACTGATCACTGAACCCTGTTTACAGATCACTGAACCCTGTTTATTGATCACTGAACCCTGTTTACTGATCACTGAACCCTGTTTATTGATCACTGAACCCTGTTTACTGATCACTGAACCCTGTTTATTGATCACTGAGCCCTGTTTACTGATCACTGAACCCTGTTTACTGATCACTGAACCCTGTTTACTGGTCAGTGAGCCCTGTTTATTGATCACTGAACCCTGTTTATTGATCACTGAGCCCTGTTTACTGATCACTGAGCCCTGTTTATTGATCACTGAACCCTGTTTACTGATCACTGAGCCCTGTTTACTGGTCACTGAGCCCTGTTTGTTGATCACTGAGCCCTGTTTACTGATCACTGAACCCTGTTTACTGAACACTGAACTCTGTTTATTGATCACTGAACCCTGTTTACTGATCACTGAACCCTGTTTACTGATCACTGAGCCCTGTTTACTGAACACTCTGCCCTGTTTACTGAACACTGACCCCTGTTTACTGATCACTGAGCCCTGTTTATTGAACACTGAGCCCTGTTTACTGATCACTGAGCCCTGTTTACTGAACACTGTGCCCTGTTTACTGATCACTGAAACCTGTTTATTGATCACTGAGCCCTGTTTACTGATCACTGAGCCGTGTTTACTGGTCACTGAGCCCTGTTTACTGGTCACTGAGCCCTGTTTATTGAACACTGAACCCTGTTTACTGAACACTGAACCCTGTTTATTGATCACTGAACCCTGTTTACTGATCACTGAACCCTGTTTACTGATCACTGAGCCCTGTTTACTGAACACTCTGCCCTGTTTACTGAACACTGACCCCTGTTTACTGATCACTGAGCCCTGTCTATTGAACACTGAACCCTGTTTACTGATCACTGAACCCTGTTTACTGATCACTGAGCCCTGTTTACTGAACACTCTGCCCTGTTTACTGAACACTGACCCCTGTTTACTGATCACTGAGCCCTGTCTATTGAACACTGAACCCTGTTTACTGATCACTGAGCCCTGTTTACTGAACACTCTGCCCTGTTTACTGATCACTGAACCCTGTTTATTGATCACTGAACCCTGTTTACTGATCACTGAACCCTGTTTATTGATCACTGAACCCTGTTTACTGATCACTGAGCCCTGTTTATTGAACACTGAGCCCTGTTTACTGATCACTGAGCCCTGTTTACTGAACACTGAACCCTGTTTACTGATCACTGAACCCTGTTTATTGATCACTGAACCCTGTTTACTGATCACTGAACCCTGTTTATTGATCACTGAACCCTGTTTACTGATCACTGATCCCTGTTTACTGATCACTGAGTCCTGTTTATTAAACACTGAGCCCTGTTTACTGATCACTGAGCCCTGTTTCCCGATCACTGAACCCTGTTTACTGATCACTGAGCCCTGTTTACTGATCACTGAACCCTGTTTATTGATCACTGAGCCCTGTTTCCTGAACACTAAACCCTGTTTACTGATCACTGAGCCCTGTTTATTGATCACTGAACCCTGTTTATTGAACACTGAGCCCTGCTTACTGAAACCTGAGCCCCGTTTACTCATCACTGAGCCCTGTTGATTGAACACTGAGCCCTGTTTACTGATCACTGGACCCTGTTTGTTGATCACTGAGCCCTGTTTACTGATCACTGAACCCTGTTTACTGATCACTGAGCCCTGTTTACTGATCACTGAACCCTGTTTACTGATCACTGAGCCCTGTTTACTGAACACTGAGCCCTGTTTACTGATCACTGAGCCCTGTTTACTGAACCCTGAGCCCTGTTGACTGATCACTGAGCCCTGTTTATTGATCACTGAGCCCTGTTTACTGATCACTGAGCCCTGTTTACTGATCACTGAACCCTGTTCATTGATAACTGTGCCCTGTTTACTGATCACTGAGCCCTGTTTACTGATCACTTAGCCCTGTTTATTGATCACTGAACCCTGTTTACTGATCACTGAGCTCTGTTTACTGAACATTGAGCCCTGTTTATTGATCGCTGAACCCTGTTTATTGATCACTGAGCCCTGTTTACTGAACACTGAGCCCTGTTTATTGATCACTGAGCCCTGTTTACTGATCACTGAACCCTGTTTATTGATCACTGAACCCTGTTTACTGATCACTGAGCCCTGTTTATTGATCACTGAACCCTGTTTATTGATCACTGAGCCCTGTTTACTGATCACTGAGCCCTGTTTACTGAACACTGACCCCTGTTTACTGATCACTGTGCCCTGTTTAGTGATCACTGAACCCTGTTTACTGATCACTGAGCCCTGTTTATTGATCACTGAACCCTGTTTATTGATCACTGAGCCCTGTTTACTTATCACTGAGCCCTGTTTACTGAACACTGACCCCTGTTTACTGAACACTGTCCCCTGTTTACTGATCACTGAACCCTGTTTATTGATCACTGAGCCCTGTTTACTGATCACTGAACCCTGTTTATTGATCACTGAGCCCTGTTTACTGATCACTGAGCCCTGTTTACTGATCACTGAACCCTGTTTACTGATCACTGAGCCCTGTTTGCTGATCACTGAACCTGTTTATTGATCACTGAGCCCTGTTTACTGATCACTGAATCCTGTTTATTGATCACTGAGCCCTGTTTACTGATCACTGAACCGTGTTTACTGGTCACTGAGCCCTGTTTACTGACCACTGAACCCTGTTTACTGATCACTGAACCCTGTTTATTGATCACTGAACCCTGTTTACTGAACACTCTGCCCTGTTTACTGAACACTGACCCCTGTTTACTGATCACTGAACCCTGTTTATTGATCACTGAGCCCTGTTTACTGATCACTGAGCCCTGTTTACTGATCACTGAACCCTGTTTACTGATCACTGAGCCCTGTTTGCTGATCACTGAACCTGTTTATTGATCACTGAGCCCTGTTTGCTGATCACTGAACCTGTTTATTGATCACTGAGCCCTGTTTACTGATCACTGAGCCCTGTTTACTGAACACTGTGCCCTGTTTACTGATCACTGAACCCTGTTTATTGATCACTGAGCCCTGTTTACTGATCACTGAACCCTGTTTACTGATCACTGAACCCTGTTTATTGATCACTGAACCCTGTTTACTGACCACTGATCCCTGTTTACTGATCACTGAGCCCTGTTTATTGAACACTGAGCCCTGTTTACTGATCACTGAGCCCTGTTTACTGATCACTGAGCCCTGTTTATTGATCACTGAACCCTGTTTACTGATCACTGAACCCTCTTTATTGTTCACTGATCCCTGTTTACTGAACACTGAACCCTGTTTACTGATCACTGTACCCTGTTTACTGATCACTGAGCCCTGTTTATTGATCACTGAACCCTGTTTATTGATCACTGAGCCCTGTTTACTGATCACTGAGCCCTGTTTACTGAACACTGAGCCCTGTTTACTGATCACTGAGCCCTGTTTACTGCACCCTGAACCCTGTTTACTGATCACTGAACCCTGTTTATTGATCACTGAGCCCTGTTTATTGATCACTGAGCCCTGTTTATTGAACACTGAGCCCTGTTTACTGATCACTGGTCCCTGTTTATTGAACACTGAGCCCTGTTTACTGAAACCTGAGCCCTGTTTACTGATCACTGAGCCCTGTTTAGTGAACATTGAGCCCTGTTTACTGATCGCTGAGCCCTGTTTATTGAACACTGAGCCCTGTTTATTGTACATTGAGCCCTGTTTACTGATCGCTGAGCCCTGTTTATTGAACACTGAGCCCTGTTTACTGATCACTGAGCCCTGTTTACTGAACACTGAGCCCTGTTTATTGATCACTGAACCCTGTTTACTGTACCCTGAGCCCTGTTTACTGATCGCTGAGCCCTGTTTATTGAACACTGAGCCCTGTTTACTGATCACTGAGCCGTGTTTACTGAACACTGAGCCCTGTTTACTGATCACTGAACCGTGTTTCTTGATCACTGAACCCTGTTTACTGATCACTGAACCCTGTTTATTGATCACTGAACCCTGTTTACTGATCACAGAACCCTGTTTATTGATCACTGAGCCCTGTTTATTGAACACTGAGCCCTGTTTACTGAACACTGAGCCCTGTTTACTGATCACTGAGCCCTGTTTACTGATCACTGAACCCTGTTTCCTGAACACTGAGCCCTGTTTACTGATCACTGAGCCCTGTTTACTGATCACTGAACCCTGTTTACTGAACACTGAGCCCTGTTTACTGATCACTGAGCTCTGTTTATTGATCACTGAGCCCTGTTTACTGATCACTGAACCCTGTTTATTGATCACTGAACCCTGTTTACTGATAACTGAACCCTGTTTATTGATCACTGAACCCTGTTTATTGATCACTGAGCCCTGTTTACTGATCACTGAGCCCTGTTTACTGATCACTGAGCCCTGTTTATTGATCACTGAACTCTGAATCCCGAACATTGAACAATAAACCATAAAGCCGAACGCTAAACTCTGAAATTTAAGTCTGAAGTGTGATTTCCAAAAACTGAACCAGAATGTGGAACACTGAACATTGAACACTGAATCCAACTAGTAAACCCTGAAATACAAGCCAGAAGACTGACCTCCAAAAACTGAACCTCAAATCTTGAACACAGAACCCCAAAAACTGAATGCTGGACATAAGCTGATTGGTGTGGATTATTGTCAGATTTCAATGAGAAAGGACCTGTGCCCGCCAACAACCATGTGATTGGTTGTCAGGAAGCTGAACATTTGGGCTGTGAGCAAGACAGAGAGAAGCAAGGTCAAATTGCGGAGAGATAATAGAAACTGCAGATGCTGGAGAATCCGAGACAATACGGGGTAGAGCTGGATGAACACAGCAGGCCAAGCAGCATCTTAGGAGCAGGAAAGCTGATGTTTTGGGCCTAGAGCCGTCATCAGAAATGGTGGAGGGGAAGGGCCCCTGCCCCATTTCTGAAGAAGGGTCTAGGCCCGAAACGTCAACTTTCCTGCTCCTAAGATGCTGCTTGGCCTGCTGTGTTCATCCAGCTCTACACCTTGTTATCTCAGATTGAGGAGAAACCAGCAGGTCTGCAGCAGCCAAAACACACACTCTCTCTGCAATAAGCCACTTTAAACCTGATAAAAACCAGCTAATCTTTCCTTCCCCAGATGCTGCAAGTTGTAACCCTGAGTTGGATAATTCAGAGAACTTTCATAAGCTAATCAGCCAACCTGTGCCTTTTGCAGTCAGCAAACAAGTGGTCATGGAGAAACCTTCAGATCATCAATAACCAACTCAACAGTTCTTGTGAACAAAGACTGTTTTCCCAGTTTCCCTACTGTCCATATTTTTCCCCTGTTTATGTTTCTCTGTGTGGGATGATGAATTTCTTAAGGATTTAGAGTTTTAATTTGTACTTAATTTTTTAACTGTTGTGGGATTCTGATGACCTGTAATAAATAGTTGTTCTTGTCAAGGACAGAAACCTGATTCTATGTTTCGTGGCAGTCTGAGTCTCAAAACCCAGGAAGTTTGAGGATTTTGTGAGTTTATTTTAAAAATGCTACTTTTTGTGATGACTCTGGGACTGAAGGGGTTGATTTTCAGTGAACTGCTTCAGGGAGGGGGAGCAACCCCACAACCTGAACCTCAAACACTAAACACTGAACCTCGAACACAACTCTGAACCCTGGAAGCCAAACTCTGAACCCCAAACACAGAACTTTGAACCCCAAAACCCCACAATCTGAACCCTAGGCACTAAACACTGAACCTTGAAACTCTAATACTGAACCTTGAACATTGAACTCTGTTCACCAAACACCGAACCCAAACACCAAACACTGAACCCCAAACATTAAATGTCAGGCCTGAAAACCAAACTCTGAACCCTGACCCATGCACTCCAACTCTAAACCTCGAACACTGTGCTCTGAAACCCGAACACTGGGCACTGTAAAGCCTTTGTTGAATGTCATATAAAGCTGGTCTGAAATGAGAAACAGCTGTTTTGAAACCCAGGGGTGTACAAGGATGGCTGCATGTTCTGAAAGTAAGGAATTTGATACCTTTTGAGAATCCTGTTTCTGGAGCTGTGAGTCGCAGCAACGTGCAGACGAACTGGAGCTGAGAAGTGGTTTACAAGTGAAGCTGATTGGTGTGGATTAGTGGCCGGGTTTCAATGAGAAAGGTCCTCTGCCCGCCAACAACCATGTGATTGGTTGTCAGGAAGCTGAACAGTTTGGGCTGTGAACAAGACAGAGAGAAGCGAGGTCAGATTGAGGAGAAACCAGCAGGTCTGCAGCAGCCAAAGCACACTCACTCTCAGTTCTCTGCAGTAACCCACTTTAAACCTGATAAAAACCAGCTTATCTTTCCTTCCCCAGACGCTGCAAGTTGCAACTCTGAATTGGATAAGTCAGAGAACTTTCATAAGTGAATCAGTTAGCCTGTGCCTTTTGTAGTCAGAAAACAAGTGGTCATGGAGAAACCTTCAGATCAGCAATAATGAACCCAACAGTTCTTGTGAACAAAGACTGTTTTCCCAATTTCCCTGCTGCCCATTTTTTTTTCTCCCTGTTTATGACTTTCTGTGTGAGAGGACAAATTTATAAAGGATTTAGAGTTTTAATTTGTACTTAAATTAATTTAATTCTTTAACTGCAGCTAGAATCGAATGACCTGTAATAAATAGCGATTCAAGCTGAGGTTAGAAACTTGATTCTGTGTTTCCTGTCAGCCTGAATTTGAAGTAACAAGTTGTTTGCAGGTTTTGTGAATTTATTTTGAAAATGTAAGCTTCTGTGACAGCTCAGGGAATAATTGGGACTGGTTTTCAGTGAGCTGCCCCAGAGTGGGGGAGCATACTCAACCCCACAACCTGAACCCCTAACACTAAACACTGAACCGCAAATACTAAACACGGAATCCTGAACAGTGAACAGTGAAACCTGGAACCCTGAACTCTGGAAACTAAACCCTGAACCCCAAATGCAGAACTCTAAGCATTGAACTCGGAACCCCGAACATTGAACTCTGAATGCTGAGCCCTGAACACTAAACTTTGAACATTGAACTCTGAATTTTGAACACTGAACATTGAACCCTGAACACTGATCACTGAACACTGAGTACTGAACCTCAAACACCGAACAACAAACACAGAACATTGAAAACCGAACATTGCACCTTGAAGAGTGAACATTGAAAAGTCAACGCTGAATGTTTACAATGAACCCTATGTCCTGAACTGTGAACACTGAACATACAACACTGAACACTGCATGTTGAAACCTGAACATTGAAGATTGAATAGTGAGTATTAAACGTTGAGTACTGAACACTGAATATAGAACACTGAACGTTGAAAATTGAAACCTGAACAGTGGATATTAGAGTCATGGAGTCATACAGCATGGGAACAGGCCCGTCGGACCAGCTGGTCCATGCCGACCAAGTTTCCTAAACTGACTAGCCTCTATTTGCCTGTGTTTGGCCCATATCCTTCCAGACCTTTTCCTACCTATGTAGCAGTCCAAATGTCTTTGAAATGTTATAATTGTGCCTGTCTCTACCACTTCCTGTGGCAACTCATTCCACATATGCACCACCCCACTTTGTGAACATTTCCTTCAGGCTTTTTAAATCTTCTCCCCCTCATCTCAAAACATGCCCTTAGTTTTGGAATCCCTGGGAAAAATCCCTTGCCAATTTACTTTACCTATACTCCTCATGATTTTATTAACCTCTATACGGTCACCCATCAGCTTTCTATGATCTATCTAGCCTCTCATTAGAAGGCAAACCTTCCAGCCTTGATAACATGCTTGTAAATCTTTTTTGCACCCTTTCCAGGTTAATAACACCTTCCTGTAGCAGGATGACCAGAATTGTATGCAATACTCCAAATGTGGCCTCACCAAACCCTTGCAGAGATGTAACACGACATCCCAACTCCTATTCTCAATGCACAAACCAGCGAAGGCAAGCGTGCCAAAAGCCTTCTTCACCACCCTGACTACCTGTGATGCTACACCTCCAGGTCTTTCTGTTCAACAGCACTCCCCAGTGTCCTACCATTAATTCCGCCCTTGTCTGTTTTGCCAAAATGCAACACTTCACGTTTATCTGAATTAAACTCCGTCTGCCATTCCTAAGATCCTATTGTACTCTTAGATAATCTTCTTCCCTGTCTACTATCCCACCAATTTTGGTGTTATCCACAAGCTTACAAACTATGCCTCCTGTATTCTCATCCAAATCATTTAGGTGAATGACAGTGGACCCAGCACTTATCCTTGTAGCATACCACTGGTCACAGACCTCCAGCCCAAACAAAACCCTCTTCCTCCATCCTCTGTCTCCTGCAGTCAAGCCAATTTTGCCTATCCAATTAGCTAGATCTCCCTGGATCCCATGTGACCTAATGTTACTAACCATTCGACCATGCAGAACCTTGTCAAAGGCCTTTCTGAAGTCCATGAAGACAACGTTTGTTGCTGTGCCTTCATCTAGCTTCTTGGTTACCTCTTCAAAAAACTCAGTCAAATTTGTGTGACACAATTTCCCACACACAAAGCCAATGCTGACTATCCCTAATCAGTCCTTCCCTTTCCAAATACATGCAGAGTCTGGCTCTTGGAATCCACTCTAACAATGTACCCACCATTTAAGTTAGCCTCACTGGTCTATAGTTCCCTGGCTTTTCCTTTCAGCCTTTCTAAAATAAAGACACAACATTAAATTTTTCAAGCAGCTCGGGTTGTGGATGAGGTTGTAGACTTGCTGGCTGAGCTGGTGGCTTGGTTGCAAACATTTTGTCACCCTGCCAGGTAACATCGTCAGTGTGCTTCCGGTGAAGTGTTGGTGTCCTGTCCCTCTTGTTATTTATATGCCTCAGTTTGCTGGGTTGGTTGGTATACATCTGTATGCAAACCACGGAGAAACAAAACCAGAAGTAATATCTGTGAGAGATATAATGGGAACTGCAGATGCTGGAGAATCCAAGATAATAAAATGTGAGGCTGGATGAACACAGCAGGCCAAGCAGCATCTCAGGAGCACAAAAGCTGACGTTTCGGGCCTAAACCCTTCATCTGATGAAGGGTCTAGGCCTGAAACGTCAGCTTTTGTGCTCCTGAGATGCTGCTTGGCCTGCTGTGTTCATCCAGCCTCACATTTTATTATCAGTAATATCAGTGATCTCCCTACATATTTCCTTTCCAATTTTTCACTGATGACTAGGACGGGCATATAGTATGATCGCATTAAAGTGATCATTTCCTGCTTATTACTCAGTTCCACCCATATAGCATCATTGGATGATCCCTCAGGAATATACTAAGTACTACCATGATGTTTTTCGCAATTAAAAACATCACTCCCTCTCCTCTCCTGCCTCTCCTGTATCCTTCTATAGCATCTGTACCCTGGAACATTAAGCTGCCAGTCCTGTCTGTCTCTTAGCCATGTTTCCGCAATAGCTATGGTATCCCAGTCCCATGTTCCCGTCCATGCTCTGAGTTTGCCTGTCTTACCTGTCAGGCCTCTTGCACTGAAAATAAATGCAGTTTAATTATTCAATCTTGCCCCGTTCCCTGCTATGCTCTTGCCTGCCCTGTCTATTTAACTTGCTCTCATTAATTTCTGCGCTAGACTCAATCTTCTCTTTTCTTACTACGGCCTTGCCATAACCTCCTTTACAGCAGAACCAGCCACAGTGCCAAACACCATGCTGCTGCTGCTGCTATTTCCTTCTAACAGGTTATCCACCCCAACAATATCCAAAATGGTGTACTTGTTTGGGAGGAGGCTAGCCACAGGAGACTCCCACAGTACCTCCCTCTCTGTCCTGGCGGTCACCCATTGACCTGACTGTATATTTGGTGTGACCTCACTGAAGCTGCTAACTATCTCAGTCTGCTCCTCAGTACTTCCAAATGCCACCCCAACTGATCCATTGAAACCTGAACACTAAATATTCAACAATGAACGCTGAATAATGAACAGTGAACGCTAAACGTTCAATATTAGATATTGAATACTAAACATTCACATTTGGACATTGAATACTAAATACGGGACGCTGAATACCGAACACTGAATACATAAAACTGAATACAAAAACTAAGTACAGAATACCGAACATTGAATACAGAACACTGAATACACAAAACTGAATACAGAATACTGAATACCAAACTCTGAATACCGAGCAATAAATACAGAGCAGTGAATACAGAACACTAAACACAGAACACTGAATACAGAACGCTGAAAACACGAATAATGAATACAGAACACTAAATACCAAACACTGAATACTGAGCACTGAATACAGAGCAGTGAATACGAAACACTGAATATAGAACACTAAACACAGAACACTGAATACAGAACACTGAATACACAATACAGTATACAGAACACAGAACACTGAATACCGAACACTGAGTACATAACACTGAATACAGAGTACTGAATACCGAACACTGAATACAGAAAACTGAATATACAATACTGTATACAGAACACTGAATACACAATACAGTATACAGAACACTGAATACCGAACACTGAATACAGAAAACTGAATACACAATACAGTATACAGAATACTGAACACAGAACACTGAATACCGAACACTGAATACAGAACACTCAATACTGAACACTCAATGCTAAACACTGAATACCGAACACCGAGTACATAACACTGAATATACAATACAGTATACAGAATACAGAACACTGAGTACATAACACTGAGTACATAACACTGAGTACACAAGACTGAATACGGAACACTGAATACAGAGTACTGAATACCGAACACTCACTACTGAATATTAAATGTAGAATACTGAACACTGAATACAAAATACTGAACATTGAACATTGAGTACCGAACAATGAATACAGAACGCTCCATACACAATACTGAATACTAAACACTGAATACTAAATAAAAGACACTGAATACTAAACATTGGACACTGAACATTGAACACTGAACACTGAAACCAGAACGTCGTGCACTGATCACTGAACACTCCACTGAACACTGAACGTGGAGCACCGAATACTGAACATTCAACACTAAACATTGAACACTGAATACTAAACGCTGAATACTGAATACTGAATATTGAGTAGTGAACCCTCAGCTCTGTACCCTGAGTCCTGAACACTGAACCCCAAACATTTAGTCCTGAATGCTGAATCCCAAACAATGAACCATGAACACAGAACCCTGAATACTGAACATTGAAAGCTGCACATTGAACACTGATCAAGTAACATGGAATATTGAACACTGAAGACTAAACAATGAACAGTGAATATTGAACACTGAACCATGAACTCTGAACGTTGAAAACTGAATACTGAACATTGAGCATTGACAATTGATCACTCAACATTTAACAGTGAACACTGAAGTTTGAATCCTGAACAAGGAACGCCAAATATTGAATCCTGAACACTCAACATTGAACACTGAACGTAGAAGATTGAACAGTGGATGCTAAATATTGAACACTGAACACCAACCATTAAATAATGAGCCCAGGGTACTGAACATAAATCACTCAGAGTGATCATCAAAAAGTGAGCAGCCAGTTTTGAAGACTGAAACCCAATCACTGAACTCCATGTGTTGAATACTCAAGACACCGAACATTGAACACTTAACCTTGAATGGTTTGTGCGTAGAGCATAATAATCGGCAAGTCATGTTGCAGCTGCATAGAACTTCCGTTAGACCGCATTGGGAATGTGGTCTACAGTTCTGGTCACCACCCAGTCAGAGCAATATGGATGTTTTTGACAGGGTGCAGAAATGGTTTACCAGGATGTTGCCTGGTTTGGAGGGTATTAGCTATAAGAAGACATTGGACAAATGCGAGATAACAAAGTGTGAAGCTGGATGAACACAGCAGGCCAAGCAGCATCTGAAATGTCAGCTTTTGTGCTCCTGAGATGCTGCTTGTCCTGCTGTGTTCATCCAGCTCCACACTTTGTTATCTCGGATTCTCCAGCATCTGCAGTTCCTATTATCTCTGATACAATTTTAACCTCACTGCGAAGCCTCTTGCAGGGATGCCTAACCTGAAGAAGTTACCCTCCTCCCTCCGGACCAACCTCAGGGAATCTCTCTCCCACTGCAACTCTCTTATAATCTCTTCAGCCCTCTCTGATGAAAGGTCTAGGCCCGAAACGTCAGCTTTTGTGCTCCTGAGATGCTGCTTGGCCTGCTGTGTTCATCCAGCTTCACACTTTGTTATCTTGGATTCTCCAGAATCTGCAGTTCCCATTATCACTGGACAAATGTGGTTTGTTTTCACTTGAATGTTGGAGAATGGGGGGTGGTTGGTGATGGGGAGGGAGGGTGGTGGTGGGCAATTTGATACAAGTTTTCCAAAGGATGAGAGGTACAGTTGAATGGATAGTCAGAGTCATTTCCCCGGGGTCGAAATGTCAGTTGCCAAGGGACATAGGTTTTAGATAAAATGGGGTAAGTTTAAAAGAAGTGTGAGGGGCAAGAGGTGGTAACTGCCTGAAATACATTGCCAGAGGAGGTGCTGGTGCTGGATATGATAGCAACATTTAAGATGGTCTTGACAGATACATAAACAGGCAGGAAATAGAAGGATACAGACCATGTAGAGGCAAAAGGTTTTTAGTTCAGAAAGGTGTCATGTGTCGGAGCAGTCTTGGTGGGCTGAAGGGCCTAGTCTTGTGTTGTACCGTTCTTTGTTCTTTGAACCTGGAGCATTGAACAGCGAACCCCAACACTGAACAGTGAGCACTGAATTTTTAACACTGAATCCTGTACACTGAGCACTGAACTTTTAACACCAAATACCAAGCATGAATCCAGAACATAGTACACTGAACATTGAAAACTGAACACTGAATATTGAACACTGAACATTGAGCTCGGAACATTGCACACAGAACACTGAACATTTAACACCAAACACTGAACCAAAAACTGAACATTTAAAACTGAATGCTGAACATTGAATATTAAACATTGAACTCTGACCTACAAATATTGAACACTTAACATTGAGTACAGAATGTGGAGGTGCCAGTGTTGGACTGGGGTGGACACAGTCAGACGTCACACGACACCAGTTGTAGTCCCACCTATCCCCTCCCTACCTCCCCACCTAAAATCTCTCCACCTATCTTCTTTTCTCTCCATCTTCGGTCCGCCTCCCCCTCTCTCCCTATTTATTCCAGAACCCTCACCCCATCCCCCTCTCTGATGAAGGGTCTAGGCCCGAAACGTCAGCTTTTGTGCTCCTGAGATGCTGCTTGGCCTGCAGTGTTCATCCAGCCTCACATTTTATTATCTTGGATTCTCCAGCATCTGCAGTTCCCATTATCTCTGATACCAGTTGTAGTCCAACAGGTTTATTTAAAATCACAAGATTTTGAAGCACTGCTTCTTTGTCAGGTGAAGTAGGACACTGAACATTGAGACCTGTACATTAAACGGTGAACAATGAAAATTGAACACTGTGCCCTGATACTGAACATCCAACATTGAATACTGAACACCAAACACTGAAAATATAAAACTGAATGCTTAAAACTGAAGGTTGAATACTAAACACTAAACATTGAACAATAAATATTGTACCCTGAACACGAACACAGAACCTCAAATACTGAACATTGAGCATTAAACATTGCGTACTGATTCCTGATCATTGAACCCCTAACACTGAACCCAGAACTCTAACACTGAACATTGTGGACTGAACATTCAACACTAAACAATTAATCCCAAACAGTAATCCATGATCACCGAACCCTGAAGATTGAATCCAGAACATGGAACACTGAACGCACCACACAGAACAATGAACATTTAATATTGAACATTGAACAGCGAAAACTGAAGAGTGAACATTGAAGAGTGAATATTGAACCCAGAACTCTGAACATTGAACACTGATCCCTGAAAACAGGTCACCAAAATTTTAAAACTGAATAAAGAACATTCAACATTAAAGACTGGAGACTGAACACTAGAACACTGACACTGAACATTGACAGTTGAATACTGAACACTTAAACCCTAACAGTGATCATTGAGTCAGAATGTTGTACAACATGGAAACAAACCCTTCGGTCCAACTCGTCCATGGCGACCAGAAATCATAAATTAATCTGGTCCCATTTGCTAGCATTCAGTCCCTATCCCTCAAAACCCTTCCTTTTCATGTACCCATCCAGATGCCTTTTAAATGCTGTAACTGTACCAGCCTCCACCACTTTTTGGTGGCTCATTCCATACACACACCACCCTCTGTGTGAAAACTTGCCTCTTGGGTCCCTTTTAAATCTTTCCCCTCTCACCTTAACCCATGTCCTCTAATTTTGGATTCTCCCGCTCTGGGAAAAAGACGTTGCATATTCATCCTATCCATGCCCCTCATGGTTTTATAAGCCTCTATAAGGTCACCCTTCAGCCTCCGACGATCCAGGGAAAATAGCCCCAGTCTATTCAGCCTCTCCCTAACCCTCCAACCCTGGCAGCATCCTTGTAAATCTTTTCTGAACCCTTTCAAGTTTAACATCTTTCGTACAGCAGGGAAACCAGAATTGTACCCGGTATTCCAAAAGTGGCTTAACGAACTTCAACATGGCATCCCAACTCCAGTACTCAATGCACTGACTAACAATGGCAAATGTACCAAATGCCTTCTTCACTAAACTGGCTACCTGAGACTCCACCTTCAAGGAAATGTGAACCTGCACCCCAAGGAATCTTTGTTCAGCATGAAGTGTATAAGTCCTATCCTGATTTGCCTTACCAAAATGCATCACCTCACATTTATCTAAATTAAACTCCATTTGCCACTCCTCAGCCAATCGGCCCATCTGATGAAGGTTCCATTATACTCTGAGATAGCCTTCATCACTGAAGAAGTAACAAAGAGGATTGATGGGGCATTGATGGGGCATAGATAAGCTGAATAGCCAAAAGGTGTGGGAGTCCAAAACTAGACGACATAGTTTTAAGGCGAGACAGTAAAGATTTATAAGGAACCTAAATGGAACCTTTTTACACAGTGGTGCATGTATGGAATGAGCTATCAGAGGAAGTGGTGGAGGCCAGTACGAGTACGACATTTAAAAGGCACCTGGTTGAGTATATGAACAGGAAGCGTCCAGGAGGATATGGGCCAAACACTGGAAAATGGGACTACATTAATTTAGGATACTGGTCAGCATGGAGAAGTTGGATCGAAGAGTCTGTTTCCATACCATACAGCTGTATGACTCTATGACTGTCCTCTGCACCACCAATGCAAATGGTGTCATCTGCATACTTACTAACCATACCACCTATGTTCACATCTAAATAATTTATAGAGATGACAAAAAGCAGTGGACACAACACTCATCCTTGTTGCACACCACTAATTACAGGCCTCCAGTCCAAAAAAATCCTTCCAACGACACCCTCTGTCTCCTACGTTCAAGCCAATTTTGCATCCAAATGGCTAGCTCCTCCTGGATTCCATGTGATCTAACCTTGCTAACCAGTCTACCATGGGGAACCTTGTTAAACATCTTGCTGAAGTTCATATGGGCAACATCCACTGCTCTGCCTTCATCAGTCTTCTTTGTCACTTCTTCAAAAAGCTCAATCAAGTTACTGAGACACGATTTCCCATATACAAAGCCATGTTGACTATCCCTAATGAGTCCTTGCCTTTCCAAAAAAATATAAATCCTGTTCTTTGGGAACCCCTCCAAAAACTTACCCACCACTGACGTCAGGCTCACTGGTTTACAGTTCCCCTTTCTTTAATAATGGCAGCGCAATGGCCACCCTTCAGTCTTCCAGCACCTCACCTGAAATATAGCAGCAAGGAGCCCAGCAATCACTTCCCTAGCTTCCCACAGAGTTCTAGAGTATGAACTGATCAGGTCCCAGGGATTTATCTACCTTTATGCATTTTAAGACATCCTCTGTAATACGGACACTTCAAGATAGTGCTATTTATTTCGTCAGGTTCTCCAGCTTCTGTATCCTTTGCTACAGTGAAATACTAAAGCGAAGTACTCAGTTAGCATGTCACCATCTCCTGCAGTTCCACACAGACGGCCTTGTTGATCTTTAAGGGAATTAGTAATTCTTTTGTCCTTAATGTAGTTGTAGAGTCTCTTTGGATTCTCATTAATCTTATCTGCCGAAGCTATCTGGAATAGCCTCTCCAAATCAACTTTTGAAAGTTACTGTTTATTACTGTCAACATTGGCCTTCCTTCAATTTGGAACTTTAATTTTTAGCTCAGGTTTATCCTTTTCCATCAGTATTTTGAAACTAATAGAATTATGGTCACTGGCCCTAAAATGCTTTCCCCACAGACACTGCAACCTCTTGCTCTGCCTTATTTCCCAAGGGAAGGTTAAGTTTTGCTCCTTCTTTAGTAGATGTATCCACATACTGAATCAGAAAATTTTCTGTACACACTTAACAAATTCCTCTCCATCCATGTCCTTAACTTTATGGCAGCCGAGTCTATGATTGGAAAGTTAAAGACCCCCCACCAGTTCAACTCTATTATTCTTACAGATATCTGAGGTCTTCTTGCAAATTTGCTTCTCAATTTCGTGCTGACCGGGGATGTGTGTGTGTGTGTGTGTGTGTGTGTGTGTGTGTGTGTGTGTGTGTGTGTCGGAGCATGGGCGGGTCTCTACTGTACAATCCCAATAGGGTGATCATCCCTTTCTTATTTCTCAGTTCCACTCAAATAACCTCACTGGGGGACATACTCCCAACAACATCCTCCCTAAGTACAACTGCAATTTTATCTCGAACCAAAAACCCCGTTCCCCCTCCGCTCTTGCCCCTCTTTCTATCCTCCCTATAGTGTCTATATCCAGGAATATTAAGCTGCCAGACCTGCCTTCCTTGAATCACGTTCTGTAACAGCAGTGATATCCTAGTCCCATGTTCTCAACCATGCCCCGAGTCTATCTGCCCTCCCTGTCAGGCCTCTTGCATTGAAACAAGTGCAGTGTAATTTATCTTCCCACCTTATTATCTGCCTTGCTCTTGCCTGTCTTAATTATTTCAATTGCTCCTCGCTTTCGACTGTACCAGCCTCAGACTTGTCTCTTTCCTCACTATCTCACTATAAGAAGGCATACAGTGTTTTAGCTTTTATTAATAGAGGGATCGAGTTCCGGAACCAAGAGGTTATGGTGAAGCTGTACAAAACTCTGGTGCGGCCGCACTTGGAGTATTGTGTACAGTTCTGGTCACCGCATTATAAGAAGGATGTGGAAGCTTTGGAAAGGGTGCAGAGGAGATTTACTAGGATGTTGTCTCGTATGGAGGGAAGGTCTAACGAGGAAAGGCTGAGGGACTTGAGGCTGTTTTCGTTAGAGAGAAGAAGGTTGACAGGTGACTTAATTGAACCATATAAAATAATCAGAGGGTTAGATAGGGTGGATAGGGAGAGCCTTTTCCTAGGATGGTGACGGCGAGCATGAGGGGGCATAGCTTTAAATTGAGGGGTGAAAGATATAGGACAGATGTCAGAGGTAGTTTCTTTACTCAGAGAGTAGTAAGGGAATGGAACGCTTTGCCTGCAACGGTAGTAGATTCGCCAACTTTAGGTACATTTAAGGCGTCATTGGAGAAGCATATGGACGTACATGGAATAGTGTAGGTTAGATGGGCTTGAGATCGGTATGACAGGTCGGCACAATATCGAGGGCCGGAGGGCCAGTACGGTGCTGTAATGTTCCATGTTCTATGTTCTATCCCTTTGTGACCTCTCCCTTTCATGTCTAAAGTGCCCCTAGTTTAAAGGCAATCCCCACAGCACTATATTAGTCCCCTTCCAATTCAGATGCTACCCATCCTTCTTATGCAGGTTAATTCTACACCAGAAAAGATTCCAATGATCCAAAACTGCAAATCCCTGCCTCCTGCACCAGCTCCTCAGCCAGACATTCATCTGCGCAATCCTCCTATTCCTACTCCCACTAGCACATGGCACAGGAGTAATCCAGATATAACTACCCTTGAGAACCTGCTTCTAACCTCCTAGCCGATTTCCTTTATTCTCTCTTCAGAATCGTATTCCTTTCTCTTTCTATGTCATTGGCATCAGTTTGTACTACTGCCTCCTGCTGGTCTCTCTCCCCTTTGAAAATATTCTGCACCCTCTCTGAGACATCCTTGACCCTGGCATCAGGGGGGCAACACATCCTTCTCGTAACTCACTGTCAGCCGCAGATATGTCTATCAGTGTCCTTGACCAGAGAGTCCTGTATCACAATCGATCGCTTCGAAATTGACGCACCTCTCATTACAATGAAGCCAGTCTTGGTAGCAGAAATCTGGCTGGCAGTGATACATTTCTCTGAGAGGTCACCCCTCGCTACATTTTCCGAAACAGCATATGTGGTCTGAGATGTGGTTAGATGTGGTTGAGATTCCTGCACTGCCTGTCTCCCTCTCCTGTCTTTCCTAGAGGTGACCCATCTACCCGAATGCATCTACAATTTTTCTACCATCCTGTAACTGCCATCAATCACAACTCCCAGCTCCTGTCAATTTCTTTTTGCCTCTGCTGTTTCAGCTGATCCACGCAATCTGATGGGATTTGCATCCAAGCACACTTCCTACAGACAAAATCATCAGGTAGATTGGAATTCTCCCTAATCACTCACATCCGATGGGAAGACTACATCACTCAGCTAAAGGCAATCTCTGCACCTTAAACAATCTATGGACGGAGAAAATAGCACAGTCTTACTGCTCTGAAAACACTGCTTCAGGGAGACTATTTCAATTTATCAAAACTTGTTAATAACACTAATATTATTACACATGTGGTAGAATTTTTAAAAAAGTAATCAAGAGACAGAGTTCAGTAAAGTATAAAAAACCTCACTATTCAATTTTATGGATTTCTAACAGTGAATTGTGAAAACTGAACATTGAGCACCAAACTCCAACCAGGGAACTCTGAGCATTCAATCCTAAATATTGAAAGCTAGACACTGAGCAGTAATGATTTAGCTTTGAACGATGAACACTGAACAGTGAAATCTGAATAGTTACCATTGATCAGTGATCATTGAGCATGAATCCTGAAACCTAAAACCAAAACATAGAACATTGGTCCCTGAAACCGGGACGCTGAGCACCAAACACTGAACATTGACACAGAACGCTGAACACTAAACACTGAACACTGAGCACTGAACACTGAACATTGAGCACTGAACCCCAGACCCTGAACACTGAGCACTAAACACTGAACATTGAGCACTGAACCCCAGACCCTGAACACTGAGCACTAAACACTGAACATTGAGCACTGAATCCCGGACCCTGAACACTGAGCACTAAACACTGAACATTGAGCACTGAATCCCGGACCCTGAACACTGAGCACTAAACACTGAACATTGAGCACTGAATCCCGGACCCTGAACACTGAGCACTAAACACTGAACATTGAGCACTGAATCCCGGACCCTGAACACTGAGCACTGAACCCCGGACCCTGAACACTGAGCACTAAACACTGAACATTGAGCACTGAATCCCGGACCCTGAACATTGAGCACTAAACACTGAACATTGAGCACTGAATCCCGGACCCTGAACACTGAGCACTAAACACTGAACATTGAGCACTGAATCCAGGACCCTGAACACTGAGCACTAAACACTGAACATTGAGCACTGAATCCCGGACCCTGAACACTGAGCACTGAACCCCGGACCCTGAACACTGAGCACTAAACACTGAACATAGAGCACTGAATCCCGGACCCTGAACACTGAGCACTAAACACTGAACATTGAGCACTGAATCCCGGACCCTGAACACTGAGCACTAAACACTGAACATTGAGCACTGAATCCCGGACCCTGAACACTGAGCACTAAACACTGAACATTGAGCACTGAATCCCGGACCCTGAACACTGAGCACTAAACACTGAACATTGAGCACTGAATCCCGGACCCTGAACACTGAGCACTAAACACTGAACATTGAGCACTGAATCCCGGACCCTGAACACTGAGCACTAAACACTGAACATTGAGCACTGAATCCCGGACCCTGAACACTGAGCACTAAACACTGAACATTGAGCACTGAATCCCGGACCCTGAACCTTGAGCACTGAGCGCTGAACACCGAGCACTGAACATTGAGCACTGAACACAGATCATTGAGCAGTGAACCCAGGACCCTGACCATTGAGCACTGAACACTGAACGTTGAGCACTGAACCTCAGACCCTGAACATTGAGCACTGAACACCGAACACTGAACATTGAACACTGAACATTGATCACTGAATCCCGGACCCTGAACACTGAGCACTAAACACTGAACATTGAGCACTGAATCCCGGACCCTGAACACTGAGCACTAAACACTGAACATTGAGCACTGAATCCCGGACCCTGAACACTGAGCACTAAACACTGAACATTGAGCACTGAATCCCGGACCCTGAACACTGAGCACTAAACACTGAACATTGAGCACTGAATCCCGGACCCTGAACACTGAACACTAAACACTGAACATAGAGCACTGAACACTGAACATTGAGCACTGAATCCCGGACCCTGAACACTGAACACTAAACACTGAACATAGAGCACTAAACACTGAACATTGAGCACTGAATCCCGGACCCTGAACACTGAGCACTAAACACTGAACATTGAGCACTGAATCCCGGACCCTGAACACTGAGCACTAAACACTGAACATTGAGCACTGAATCCCGGACCCTGAACACTGAGCACTAAACACTGAACATTGAGCACTGAATCCCGGACCCTGAACACTGAGCACTAAACACTGAACATTGAGCACTGAATCCCGGACCCTGAACACTGAGCACTAAACACTGAACATTGAGCACTGAATCCCGGACCCTGAACACTGAGCACTAAACACTGAACATTGAGCACTGAACCCCAGACCCTGAACACTGAGCACTAAACACTGAACATTGAGCACTGAATCCCGGACCCTGAACACTGAGCACTAAACACTGAACATTGAGCACTGAATCCCGGACCCTGAACACTGAGCACTAAACACTGAACATTGAGCACTGAATCCCGGACCCTGAACACTGAGCACTAAACACTGAACATTGAGCACTGAATCCCGGACCCTGAACCTTGAGCACTGAGCGCTGAACACCGAGCACTGAACATTGAGCACTGAACACAGATCATTGAGCAGTGAACCCAGGACCCTGACCATTGAGCACTGAACACTGAACGTTGAGCACTGAACCTCAGACCCTGAACATTGAGCACTGAACACCGAACACTGAACATTGAACACTGAACATTGAGCAGTGAACCGCGGATGCTGAATGCTGAGCACGAAACACTGAACATTGAGCCCTGAACCCCAGACCCTGAACACTGAGCACTAAACACTGAACATTGAGCACTGAACAGTGAACCCCGAACCCTGAACATTGAGCACTAAACACTGAAAATTGAGCACTGAGCACTGCACACTAAACGCTGAATATAGAGCACTGGACACTGAACGTTGAGCACTGAACACTGTACACCGAACATTGAGCACTGAAACCCAGAACCCTGAGCACCGAACACTGAACACTGAACATTGAGCACTGAGCACTGAACACTGAACATTGAGCACTGAACCCCAGACCCTGAACATTGAGCACTACTCATCAAACAGGGTACATTGAGCACTGAAATCCCGACCTTGAACATTGAGCACTGCACACTGAACACTGGACATTGAGCACTGAGCACTGAACATTGAGCATTGATCATTGAGCACTGAACACTGAACGTTGAGCACTTAACATTGAGCACTGAACACTAAACGCTGAACATTGAGCACTAAACACTGAACTTTGAGCTCTGAGCCCCGGACCCTGAACATAGAGCACTGAACACTAAATGCTCAATATTGAGCACTGAACCCTAGACCCTGAGCATCGAGCACTGAACACTTAACGTCGAACACTGAACATATTTAGCACTGAACCCCAGACGCTGAACATTGAGCACAGAACACTGAACATTGATCACTGAACCCCAGACCATGAACATTGAGCACTAAACACTGAACATTGAGCACAGAACACTGGACCCTGAACATTGAGCACTAAACACTGAACATTGAGCACAGAACACTGGACCCTGAACATTGACCACAAAACATTAAACATTGAGCACTGAACAACGAACACTGAACATTGAGCACTGAACACGGAACATACAGCATTGAACGCCAAACACTGAATATTGAGCACTGAACACTGCACACTAAACACGGAACATAGAGCACTGAACACTGAACATTGAGCACTGAACTCCAAACACTGAACAGTAAGCACTGATCACCAAATACTGAACATTGAGCACTGAAACCCAGAAAACTGAGCACTGAACACTGAACATTGAGCACTGAAGCCCAGAAAACTGAGCACTGAACACTGAACATTGAGCACTGAATCCCAAACCCTGACCATTGATCACTGAACAATGAACATTGAGCACTGAACCTCGGACCCTGAATATTGACCACTGAACACTGAACATTGAGCAGTGAACCCCAGATCCTGAACATAGAGCATTGAACACCAAACACTGAATATTGAGCACCGAACATTGCACACTAAACACTGAACATAGAGCACTGAACACTGAACGTTGAGCACTTAACACTGACAACAAACACCGAAATTTGAGCACTGACCACCGAACACTGAACATTGAGCATGGAAACCCAGAACACTGAGCACGGAACACTGAACATTGAGCACTGAACACGGAACATTGAGCACTGGGCCCCGGACCCTGACTGTTGAGCACTAGACATTGAGCACTGAACTCCAGACCCTGAACATTGAGCAGCAAACACTGAACAGAGCTCACTGAACGCTGAATATTGAGCACTGAACCCCGGACCCTGAAAGTTGAGCACTGAATGCTGAACGTTGAGCACTAATCACCACACCCTGAACATTGAGCACCGAACACTGAAGACTGAGCATTGAGCACTGAGTACTTAACATTGAGCACTGAACCCCAGACCCTGAACATTGAGCCCTGAACCCCGGACCTTGAACACTGAGCACTGAACACTGTGCACAGAGCACTGAACACTGAGTACTGAGCACTGAACACTGAGCACTGACCACTGAACACTGTGTACTGAGCACTGAGCACTGAACACTGAGCATTGACCACTGAACACTGTGCACTGAGCACTGAACACTGAGCACTGAACACTGTGCACTGAGCACTGAGCACTGAGCACTGAGCACTGAACACTGAGCATTGAGCACTGAACACTGAACACTGTGCACTGAGCACTGAACACTGTGCACTTAGCACTGAACACTGAGCACTGAACACTGAGCACTGAACATTGAGCACTGAGCACTGAACACTGAACATTGAGCACTGAACACTGAGCACTGAACACTGAGCACTGAACACTGAACATTGAGCAGAGCACTGAACACTGAACACTGAACCCCGGATCCTGAACATTGAGCACTGAACACCAAACAGGGCGCATTGAGACTGCACGTTGAGCACTGAACACGGAATATTGTGCACTGATCACTGAACACTGAACATTGAGCGCTGAACACTGAACATTGCGCACTGAAAACTGAACATTGAGTACTGTGAACTCAACACTGAGCACTGAACACTGAACATTGACCATGGATCCCCAGACCCTGAACGTTGAGCGCTGAACACTGAGCATAGAGCGCTGAACACTGAATATAGAGCACTGAGCACTGAACATTGACCACCGAACACTGCACATAGAGCACTGAACACTGCACATAGAGCACTGAACATTGAGCACTGAACACTGCACATAGAGCACTGAACACTGAACACCGAACACTGAACATTGAGCACTGAACACTGAACACCGAACACTGAACACTGAACACTGCACATTGAGCACTGAACACTGCACATAGAGCAGTGAACATTGAACATTGAACACTGCACATAGAGCACTGAACACTGCACATAGAGCACTGAACATTGAGCACTGAACACTGCACATAGAGCACTGAACACTGCACATAGAGCACTGAACATTGAGCACTGAACACTGCACATAGAGCACTGAACACTGAGCACTGAACACTGATCATTGAGCACTGAACACTGCACATAGAGCACTGAACAAGGAACACTGAACATTGAGCACTGAACACTGCACATAGAGCACTGAACACTGCACATAGAGCACTGAACATTGAGCATTGAACACTGCACATAGAGCACTGAACATTGAGCATTGAACACGGCACATAGAGCACTGAACACTGAACACCGAACACTGAACATTGAGCACTGAACACTGAACATTGAGCACTGAACACTGAACACTGAACACCGAACACTGAACACTGAACACTGCACATTGAGCACTGAACTCTGCACATAGAGCAGTGAACATTGAACATTGAACACTGCACATAGAGCACTGAACACTGCACATAGAGCACTGAACATTGAGCATTGAACACTGCACATAGAGCACTGCACATAGAGCATTGAACACTGCACATAGAGCACTGAACATTGAGCATTGAACACTGCACATAGAGCACTGAACACTGCACATACAGCACTGAACACTGAGCACTGAGCACTGAACACAGTACTAAGCACTGAACATTGTGCACTGAGCACTGAACACAGTACTGAGCACTGAACACAGTACTGAGCACTGAACACTGAGCACTGAGCACGGTGCACTGAGCACTGTGCACTGAGCACTGAACACTGAGCACTGAACACTGAACACTGAACACTGAGCACTGTGCACTGTGCACTGAGCACTGAACACTGAGCACTGATATTGAACACTGTGCACTGAGCACTGTACACTGTACACTGAGACAGAACACTGAGCACTGAGACTGAACACTGTGCACTGAGCACTGAACACTGAGCACTGAGACTGAAAACTGTGCACTGAGCAATGAAAACTCAGCACTGAATACTGAACACTGTGCACTGAGCACTGAGCACTGAGCACCATACACTGGGAACTGAACACTGAACACTGAGCACTGAGCACAGAGCACTGAACACTGAGCACTGAGACTGAACACTGAGCACTGAACACTGAGTTCTGAAGACTGAGCACTGAGCACCGAGCACTGTGCACTGAACACTGAGCACTGAAGACTGAGCACTGAAGACTGAGCACTGAGCACCGAGCACTGTGCACTGAGCACTGAACACTGAACACTGAGCACTGAACACTGAGCAGTGAACACAGTGCACTAAACACTGAGCAGTGAGACTGAACACTGGGCACTGAGCACTGAGCACTGAGACTGAACACTGTGCACTGAACACAGTACTGAACACTGAACATTGTGCACTGAGCACTGAACACAGTACGGAGCACTGAACACTGAGCACTGAGCACGGAACACTGAGCACTGAACACTGAGCACTGAACACTGAGCACTGAACACTGAGCACTGAGCACTGAGCTCTGAACACTGAACACTGAGCACTGAGCACAGTGCACTGAACGCTGTGCACTGGACACTGAACACTGAACACTAGCACTGAGACTGAACACTGTGCACTGAACACATAGCACTGAACAATGAGCACTGAACACTGAGCACTGAGCACTGAGCACTGAACACTGAGCACTGAACACTGAGCACTGAGCACTGAGCACTGAACACTGACCACTGTGCACTGAGCACTGAAAACTGAGCACCGAGCACTGTGCACTGAACAATGAGCAGTGTGTACGGGAAACTGAGCACTATGTACGAAACACTGAACACTGAACACTGTACACTGATGACTGAGACTGAACACTGTGCACTGAGCACTGTACACTGATGACTGAGACTGAACACTGTGCACTGAGCACTGAACACTGAGCACTGAGACGGAACACTGTGCACTGAGCACTGCAAACTGAGCACTGAGCACTCAACACTGAGCACTGAACACTGTGCACTGAACACTGTGCACTGAACACTGAGCACTGAGCACTGAACACTGAACACTGAGCACTGAGACTCAACTCTGTGCAGTGAGCACTGAACACTGAGCACTGAACACTGTGCACTGATGACTGAGACTGAACACTGTGCACTGAGCACTGTACACTGATGACTGAGACTGAACACTGTGCACTGAGCACTGAACACTGAGCACTGAGACGGAACACTGTGCACTGAGCACTGCAAACTGAGCACTGAGCACTCAACACTGAGCACTGAACACTGTGCACTGAACACTGAGCACTGAACACTGAGCACTGAAGAGTGAGCACTGAGACTGAACACTGTGCACTGAACACTGAGCACTGAACACTGAGCAGTGAGACTGAACACTGAGCACTGAGCACTGAGCACTGAACACTGAGCACTGAGACTGAACACTGTACACTGAGCACTGAACACTCTGCACTGAACACTGAGCACTGAACACTGAACACTGAGCAGTGAGACTGAACACTGTCCACTGAGCACGGAACACTGAGCACTGAGACTGAACACTGTACACTGAGCACTGAACACTGAGCACTGAACACTGAACACTGAGCACTGAACACTGAACACTGAGCACTGAGCACAGTGCACTGTGCACTGAGCATTGAACACTGAGCACTGAACACTGAGCACTGAACACTGAGACTGAACACTGTGCACTGTACACAGTACTGAGCACTGAACACAGTACTGAAAACTGAACATTGTGCACTGAGCACTGAACACAGTACTGAGCACAGAACATTGTGCACTGAGCACTGAACACAGTACTGAGCACTTAACACTGTGCACTGAGCACTGAACACTGAACATTGAGCACTGAGCACGGTGCACTGAGCACTGAGCACTGTGCACTGAGCACTGAACACTGAGCTCTGAGCACTGAACACTGTGCACTGAGCACTGAGCACTGTGCACTGAACACTGAGCACTGAACCCTGAGCACTGAAGACTGAGTTCTGAAGACTGAGCACTGAGCACCGAGCACTGTGCACTGAACACTGAGCACTGAAGACTGAGCACTGAAGACTGAGCACTGAGCACCGAGCACTGTGCACTGAGCACTGAACACTGAACACTGAGCACTGAACACTGAGCAGTGAACACAGTGCACTAAACACTGAGCAGTGAGACTGAACACTGGGCACTGAGCACTGAGCACTGAGACTGAACACTGTGCACTGAACACAGTACTGAACACTGAACATTGTGCACTGAGCACTGAACACAGTACTGAGCACTGAACACTGAGCACTGAGCACAGAACACTGAGCACTGAACACTGAGCACTGAACACTAAGCACTGAGCACTGAGCTCTGAACACTGAACACTGAGCACTGAGCACAGTGCACTGAACACTGTGCACTGAACACTTAGCACTGAACACTGAGCACTGAACACTGAGCACTGAACACTGAACACTGAGCACTGAACACTGAACACTGAGCACTGAGCACAGTGCACTGTGCACTGAGCATTGAACACTGAACACTGAGCACTGAACACTGAGCACTGAACACTGAGACTGAACACTGTGCACTGTACACAGTACTGAGCACTGAACACAGTACTGAAAACTGAACATTGTGCACTGAGCACTGAACACAGTACTGAGCACAGAACATTGTGCACTGAGCACTGAACACAGTACTGAGCACTTAACACTGTGCACTGAGCACTGAACACTGAACATTGAGCACTGAGCACGGTGCACTGAGCACTGAGCACTGTGCACTGAGCACTGAACACTGAGCTCTGAGCACTGAACACTGTGCACTGAGCACTGAGCACTGTGCACTGAACACTGAGCACTGAACCCTGAGCACTGAAGACTGAGTTCTGAAGACTGAGCACTGAGCACCGAGCACTGTGCACTGAACACTGAGCACTGAAGACTGAGCACTGAAGACTGAGCACTGAGCACCGAGCACTGTGCACTGAGCACTGAACACTGAACACTGAGCACTGAACACTGAGCAGTGAACACAGTGCACTAAACACTGAGCAGTGAGACTGAACACTGGGCACTGAGCACTGAGCACTGAGACTGAACACTGTGCACTGAACACAGTACTGAACACTGAACATTGTGCACTGAGCACTGAACACAGTACTGAGCACTGAACACTGAGCACTGAGCACAGAACACTGAGCACTGAACACTGAGCACTGAACACTAAGCACTGAGCACTGAGCTCTGAACACTGAACACTGAGCACTGAGCACAGTGCACTGAACACTGTGCACTGAACACTTAGCACTGAACACTGAGCACTGAACACTGAGCACTGAACACTGAACACTGTGCACTGGACACTGAACACTGAGCACTGAACACTGGGCCCTGAGCACTGAGCACTGAGCACTGAACACTGAGCACTGAACACTAGCACTGAGACTGAACACTGTGCACTGAACACTGAGCACTGAACACTGAGCAGTGAGTCTGAACACTGTGCACTGAGCACTGAGCACTGAACACTGAACACTGAGCACTGAGCACAGTGCACTGAACACTGTGCACTGGACACTGAACACTGAGCACTGTGCACTGAACACTTAGCACTGAACACTGAGCACTGAACACTGAGCACTGAACACTGAACACTGAGCACTGAGCACAGTGCACTGAACACTGTGCACTGGACACTGAACACTGAGCACTGAACACTGGGCCCTGAACACTGTGCACTGAGCACTGAACACTGAACACTAGCACTGAGACTGAACACTGAGCACTGAACACTAGCACTGAGACTGAACACTGTGCACTGAACACTGAGCACTGAACACTGAGCAGTGAGTCTGAACACTGTGCACTGAGCACTGAACACTGAGGACTGAGACTGACCACTGCACACTGAGCACTGAACACTGAGCACTGAACACTGAGCACTGAACACTGAACACTGAGCACTGAGACTGAACACTGTGCACTGAGCACTGAACACTGAGCACTGAACAGTGAGCACTGAGACTGAACACTGTGCACTGAACACTGAGCACTGAACACTGAGCAGTGAGTCTGAACACTGTGCACTGAGCACTGAACACTGAGCTCTGAGACTGACCACTGTACACTGAGCACTGAACACTGAGCACTGAACACTGAGCACTGAACACTGAACACTGAGCACTGAGACTGAACACTGTGCACTGAGCACTGAACACTGAGCACTGAACAGTGAGCACTGAGACTGAACACTGTGCACTGAACACTGAGCACTGAACACTGAGCAGTGAGACTGAACACTGAGCACTGAGCACTGAACACTGAGCACTGAACACTGAGCAGTGAGACTGAACACTGAGCACTGAGCACTGAACACTGAGCACTGAGCACTGAGACTGAACACTGTACACTGAGCACTGAACACTCTGCACTGAACACTGAGCACTGAACACTGAACACTGAGCAGTGAGACTGAACACTGTCCACTGAGCACGGAACACTGAGCACTGAGACTGAACACTGTACACTGAGCACTGAACACTGAGCACTGAACACTGAGCACTGAACACTGAACACTGAGCACTGAACACTGAACACTGTGACTGAACACTGTACACTGAGCACTGAACACTGAGCACTGAACACTGAACACTGAGCACTGAACACTGAGCTCTGAGCACTGAACACTGTGCACTGAGCACTGAGCACTGTGCACTGAACACTGAACACTGAGCACTGAAGACTGAGCACTGAAGACTGAGCACTGAGCACCGAGCACTGTGCACTGAACAATGAGCACTGTGCAGGGGAAACTGAGCACTATGCACTAAACACTAAATACTGACCACTGAACACTGAGCACTGAGACTGAACACTGTGCACTGAGCACTGAAAACAGAGCACTGAGACTGAACACTGTGCACTGAGCACTGAACACTAAACACTAAGACTGAACACTGTGCACTGAGCACTGAAAACTGAGGACTGAGCACTGAGCCCTGAGCACTGAGCGCTGAGCACTGAACACTGAGCACTGAACACTGTGCACTGAACACTGAGCACTGAACACTGAGCACTGAACACTGAACACAGTATTGAGCACTGAGCACTGAACACAGAACACTGAGCACTGAACACTGAACACTGAGCACTGAGACTGAACACTGTGCACTGAACACTGAGCACTGAACACTGAGCAGTGAGTCTGAACACTGTGCACTGAGCACTGAACACTGAGCACTGAACACTGAGCACTGAACACTGAACACTGAGCACTGAGACTGAACACTGTGCACTGAACACTGAGCACTGAACACTGAGCAGTGAGTCTGAACACTGTGCACTGAGCACTGAGCACTGAGCACTGAACACTGAACACTGAGCACTGAGCACAGTGCACTGAACACTGTGCACTGGACACTGAACACTGAGCACTGTGCACTGAACACTTAGCACTGAACACTGAGCACTGAACACTGAACACTGAGCACAGTGCACTGAACACTGTGCACTGGACACTGAACACTGAGCACTGAACACTGGGCCCTGAACACTGTGCACTGAGCACTGAACACTGAACACTAGCACTGAGACTGAACACTGAGCACTGAACACTAGCACTGAGACTGAACACTGTGCACTGAACACTGAGCACTGAACACTGAGCAGTGAGTCTGAACACTGTGCACTGAGCACTGAACACTGAGGACTGAGACTGACCACTGCACACTGAGCACTGAACACTGAGCACTGAACACTGAACACTGAGCACTGAGACTGAACACTGTGCACTGAGCACTGAACACTGAGCACTGAACAGTGAGCACTGAGACTGAACACTGTGCACTGAACACTGAGCACTGAACACTGAGCAGTGAGTCTGAACACTGTGCACTGAGCACTGAACACTGAGCTCTGAGACTGACCACTGTACACTGAGCACTGAACACTGAGCACTGAACACTGAACACTGAGCACTGAGACTGAACACTGTGCACTGAGCACTGAACACTGAGCACTGAACACTGAGCACTGAGACTGAACACTGTGCACTGAACACTGAGCACTGAACACTGAGCAGTGAGACTGAACACTGAGCACTGAGCACTGAACACTGAGCACTGAACACTGAGCAGTGAGACTGAACACTGAGCACTGAGCACTGAACACTGAGCACTGAGCACTGAACACTGAGCACTGAGACTGAACACTGTACACAGAGCACTGAACACTCTGCACTGAACACTGAGCACTGAACACTGAACACTGAGCAGTGAGACTGAACACTGTCCACTGAGCACGGAACACTGAGCACTGAGACAGAACACTGTACACTGAGCACTGAACACTGAGCACTGAACACTGAGCACTGAACACTGAGCACTGAACACTGAACACTGAGCACTGAACACTGAACACTGAACACTGTGACTGAACACTGTACACTGAGCACTGAACACTGAGCACTGAACACTGAACACTGAGCACTGAACACTGAGCTCTGAGCACTGAACACTGTGCACTGAGCACTGAGCACTGTGCACTGAACACTGAGCACTGAACACTGAGCACTGAAGACTGAGCACTGAAGACTGAGCACTGAGCACCGAGCACTGTGCACTGAACAATGAGCACTGTGCAGGGGAAACTGAGCACTATGCACTAAACACTAAATACTGACCACTGAACACTGAGCACTGAGACTGAACACTGTGCACTGAGCACTGAAAACAGAGCACTGAGACTGAACACTGTGCACTGAGCACGGAACACTGAGCACTGAGACTGAACACTGTGCACTGAGCACTGAAAACTGAGGACTGAGCACTGAGCCCTGAGCACTGAGCGCTGAGCACTGAGCACTGAACACTGAGCACTGAACACTGAACACAGTATTGAGCACTGAGCACTGAACACAGAACACTGAGCACTGAATACTGAGCACTGAACACTGAGCACTGAGCACTGAACACTGAGCACTGAGCACTGAGCACTGTGCACTGAACACTGAGCACTGAACACTGAGCACTGAAGACTGAGTTCTGAAGACTGAGCACTGAGCACCGAGCACTGTGCACTGTGCACTGAACAATGAGCACTGTGCACGGGAAACTGAGCACTGTGTACGAAACACTGAACACTGAGCACTGAGCACTGAACACAGTACTAAGCACTGAACATTGTGCACTGAGCACTGAACACAGTACTGAGCACTGAACACTGAGCACTGAGCACGGTGCACTGAGCACTGAGCACTGTGCACTGAGCACTGAACACTGAGCACTGAACACTGAACACTGAACACTGAACACTGAGCACTGTGCACTGTGCACTGAGCACTGAACACTGAGCACTGATATTGAACACTGTGCACTGAGCACTGTACACTGTACACTGAGACAGAACACTGAGCACTGAGACAGAACACTGTGCACTGAGCACTGAACACTGAGAACTGAGACTGAAAACTATGCACTGAGCAATGAAAACTCAGCACTGAACACTGAACACTGTGCACTGAGCACCATACACTGGGAACTGAACACTGAACACTGAGCACAGAGCACTGAACACTGAGCACTGAACACTGAGTTCTGAAGACTGAGCACTGAGCACCGAGCACTGTGCACTGAACACTGAGCACTGAAGACTGAGCACTGAAGACTGAGCACTGAGCACCGAGCACTGTGCACTGAGCACTGAACACTGAACACTGAGCACTGAACACTGAGCAGTGAACACAGTGCACTAAACACTGAGCAGTGAGACTGAACACTGGGCACTGAGCACTGAGCACTGAGACTGAACACTGTGCACTGAACACAGTACTGAACACTGAGCACTGAGCACTGAGCACAGAACACTGAGCACTGAACACTGAGCACTGAACACTGAGCACTGAGCACTGAGCACTGAACACTGAACACTAAGCACTGAGCACAGTGCACTGAACACTGTGCACTGAACACTGTGCACTGGACACTGAACACTGAACACTAGCACTGAGACTGAACACTGTGCACTGAACACTTAGCACTGAACACTGAGCACTGAACACTGAGCACTGAACACTGAGCACTGAACACTGAACACTGAGCACTGAGACTGAACACTGTCCACTGAGCACGGAACACTGAGCACTGAGACTGAACACTGTACACGGAGCACTGAACACTGAGCACTGAACACTGAGCACTGAACACTGAGCACTGAGCACTGAGCACTGAACACTGAACACTAAGCACTGAGCACAGTGCACTGAACACTGTGCACTGAACACTGTGCACTGGACACTGGACACTGAACACTAGCACTGAAACTGAACACTGTGCACTGAACACTTAGCACTGAACACTGAGCACTGAACACTGAGCACTGAGCACTGAACACTGAACACTGAGCACAGTGCACTGAACACTGTGCACTGGACACTGAACACTGAGCACTGAACACTGAGCACTGAACACTAGCACTGAGACTGAACACTGTGCACTGAACACTGAGCACTGAACACTGAGCAGTGAGTCTGAACACTGTGCACTGAGCACTGAACACTGAGCACTGAGACTGACCACTGTACACTGAGCACTGAACACTGAGCACTGAACACTGAGCACTGAACACTGAACACTGAGCACTGAGACTGAACACTGTGCACTGAGCACTGAACACTGAGCACTGAACAGTGAGCACTGAGACTGAACACTGTGCACTGAACACTGAGCACTGAACACTGAGCAGTGAGACTGAACACTGAGCACTGAGCACTGAACACTGAGCACTGAACACTGAGCAGTGAGACTGAACACTGAGCACTGAGCACTGAACACTGAGCACTGTGCACTGAACACTGAGCACTGAGACTGAACACTGTACACTGAGCACTGAACACTCTGCACTGAACACTGAGCACTGAACACTGAACACTGAGCACTGAGACTGAACACTGTCCACTGAGCACGGAACACTGAGCACTGAGACTGAACACTGTACACGGAGCACTGAACACTGAGCACTGAACACTGAGCACTGAACACTGAACACTGAGCACTGAACACTGAACACTGAGCACTGAGACTGAACACTGTGCACTGAGCACTGAACACTGAGCACTGAACAGTGAGCACTGACACTGAACACTGTGCACTGAACACTGAGCACTGAACACTGAGCAGTGAGACTGAACACTGAGCACTGAGCACTGAACACTGAGCACTGAGACTGAACACTGTACACTGAGCACTGAACACTCTGCACTGAACACTGAGCACTGAACACTGAGCAGTGAGACTGAACACTGTCCACTGAGCACGGAACACTGAGCACTGAGACTGAACACTGTACACTGAGCATTGAACACTGAGCACTGAGACTGAACACTGTACACTGAGCATTGAACACTGAGCACTGAACACTGAGCACTGAACACTGAACACTGAGCACTGAACACTGAGCTCTGAGCACTGAACATTGTGCACTGAGCACTGAGCACTGTGCACTGAACACTGAGCACTGAACACTGAGCACTGAGACTGAACACTGTGCACTGAGCGCTGAACACTGAGCACTGAACAGTGAGCACTGACACTGAACACTGTGCACTGAACACTGAGCACTGAACACTGAGCAGTGAGACTGAACACTGAGCACTGAGCACTGAACACTGAGCACTGAGACTGAACACTGTACACTGAGCACTGAACACTCTGCACTGAACACTGAGCACTGAACACTGAACACTGAGCAGTGAGACTGAACACTGTCCACTGAGCACGGAACACTGAGCACTGAGACTGAACACTGTACATTGAGCACTGAGACTGAACACTGTGCACTGAGCACTGAAAACAGAGCACTGAGACTGAACACTGTGCACTGAGCACTGAACACTAAACACTAAGACTGAACACTGTGCACTGAGCACTGAAAACTGAGGACTGAGCACTGAGCCCTGAGCACTGAGCGCTGAGCACTGAACACTGAGCACTGAACACTGTGCACTGAACACTGAGCACTGAACACTGAGCACTGAACACTGAACACAGTATTGAGCACTGAGCACTGAACACAGAACACTGAGCACTGAATACTGAGCACTGAACACTGAGCACTGAGCACTGAACACTGAGCACTGAACACTAAGCACTGAGCACTGTGCACTGAGCACTGTGCACTGAACACTGTGCATTGAAGACTGAGCACTGAACAATGTGCACTGAGCACTGAACACTGAACACTGAGCACTGACCACTGACCACTGTGCACTGAGCACTGAAAACTGAGCACCGAGCACTGTGCACTGAACAATGAGCAGTGTGTATGGGAAACTGAGCACTATGTACTAAACACTAAACACTGAACACTGTACACTGATGACTGAGACTGAACACTGTGCACTGAGCACTGTACACTGATGACTGAGACTGAACACTGTGCACTGAGCACTGAACACTGAGCACTGAGACGGAACACTGTGCACTGAGCACTGCAAACTGAGCACTGAGCACTCAACACTGAGCACTGAACACTGTGCACTGAACACTGTGCACTGAACACTGAGCACTGAGCACTGAACACTGAGCACTGAGACTCAACTCTGTGCAGTGAGCACTGAACACTGAGCACTGAACACTGTGCACTGTGCACTGAGCACTGAACACTGAGCACTGTGCACTGAACACTGAGCACTGAGACTAAACACTGTACACGGAGCACTGAACACTGAGCACTGAACACTGAGCACTGAACTCTGAACACTGAGCACTGAACACTGAACACTGAGCACTGAGACTGAACACTGTGCACTGAGCACTGAACACTGAGCACTGAACAGTGAGCACTGACACTGAACACTGTGCACTGAACACTGAGCACTGAACACTGAGCAGTGAGACTGAACACTGAGCACTGAGCACTGAACACTGAGCACTGAGACTGAACACTGTACACTGAGCACTGAACACTCTGCACTGAACACTGAGCACTGAACACTGAGCAGTGAGACTGAACACTGTCCACTGAGCACGGAACACTGAGCACTGAGACTGAACACTGTACACTGAGCATTGAACACTGAGCACTGAGACTGAACACTGTACACTGAGCATTGAACACTGAGCACTGAACACTGAGCACTGAACACTGAACACTGAGCACTGAACACTGAGCTCTGAGCACTGAACACTGTGCACTGAGCACTGAGCACTGTGCACTGAACACTGAGCACTGAACACTGAGCACTGAGACTGAACACTGTGCACTGAGCGCTGAACACTGAGCACTGAACAGTGAGCACTGACACTGAACACTGTGCACTGAACACTGAGCACTGAACACTGAGCAGTGAGACTGAACACTGAGCACTGAGCACTGAACACTGAGCACTGAGACTGAACACTGTACACTGAGCACTGAACACTCTGCACTGAACACTGAGCACTGAACACTGAACACTGAGCAGTGAGACTGAACACTGTCCACTGAGCACGGAACACTGAGCACTGAGACTGAACACTGTACATTGAGCACTGAACACTGAGCACTGAACACTGAACACTGAGCACTGAACACTGAGCTCTGAGCACTGAACACTGTGCACTGAGCACTGAGCACTCAGCACTGTGCACTGAACACTGAGCACTGAACACTGAAGACTGAGCACTGAGCACCGAGCACTGTGCACTGAACAATGAGCACTGTGCAGGGGAAACTGAGCACTATGCACTGAACACTAAATACTGACCACTGAACACTGAGCACTGAGACTGAACACTGTGCACTGAGCACTGAAAACAGAGCACTGAGACTGAACACTGTGCACTGAGCACTGAACACTAAACACTAAGACTGAACACTGTGCACTGAGCACTGAAAACTGAGGACTGAGCACTGAGCCCTGAGCACTGAGCGCTGAGCACTGAACACTGAGCACTGAACACTGTGCACTGAACACTGAGCACTGAACACTGAGCACTGAACACTGAACACAGTATTGAGCACTGAGCACTGAACACAGAACACTGAGCACTGAATACTGAGCACTGAACACTGAGCACTGAGCACTGAACACTGAGCACTGAACACTAAGCACTGAGCACTGTGCACTGAGCACTGTGCACTGAACACTGTGCACTGAAGACTGAGCACTGAACAATGTGCACTGAGCACTGAACACTGAACACTGAGCACTGAGCACTGACCACTGTGCACTGAGCACTGAAAACTGAGCACCGAGCACTGTGCACTGAACAATGAGCAGTGTGTACGGGAAACTGAGCACTATGTACTAAACACTAAACACTGAACACTGTACACTGATGACTGAGACTGAACACTGTGCACTGAGCACTGTACACTGATGACTGAGACTGAACACTGTGCACTGAGCACTGAACACTGAGCACTGAGACGGAACACTGTGCACTGAGCACTGCAAACTGAGCACTGAGCACTCAACACTGAGCACTGAACACTGTGCACTGAACACTGAACACTGAGCACTGAGACTCAACTCTGTGCAGTGAGCACTGAACACTGAGCACTGAACACTGTGCACTGTGCACTGAGCATTGAACACTGAACACTGAGCACTGAGCACTGAACACTGAGCACTGAACACTGAGACTGAACACTGTGCACTGTACACAGTACTGAGCACTGAACACAGTACTGAAAACTGAACATTGTGCACTGAGCACAGAACATTGTGCACTGAGCACTGAACACAGTACTGAGCACTTAACACTGTGCACTGAGCACTGAACACTCTGCACTGAACACTGAGCACTGAACACTGAGCACTGAGCACTGAACACTGAGCACTGAGCACTGAACACTGAGCACTGAGACTCAACTCTGTGCAGTGAGCACTGAACACTGAGCACTGAACACTGTGCACTGTGCACTGAGCACTGAACACTGAGCACTGTGCACTGAACACTGAGCACTGAGACTGAACACTGTACACGGAGCACTGAACACTGAGCACTGAACACTGAGCACTGAACTCTGAACACTGAGCACTGAACACTGAACACTGAGCACTGAGACTGAACACTGTGCACTGAGCACTGAACACTGAGCACTGAACAGTGAGCACTGACACTGAACACTGTGCACTGAACACTGAGCACTGAACACTGAGCAGTGAGACTGAACACTGAGCACTGAGCACTGAACACTGAGCACTGAGACTGAACACTGTACACTGAGCACTGAACACTCTGCACTGAACACTGAGCACTGAACACTGAGCAGTGAGACTGAACACTGTCCACTGAGCACGGAACACTGAGCACTGAGACTGAACACTGTACACTGAGCATTGAACACTGAGCACTGAGACTGAACACTGTACACTGAGCATTGAACACTGAGCACTGAACACTGTGCACTGAACACTGAGCACTGAACACTGAGCACTGAACACTGAACACAGTATTGAGCACTGAGCACTGAACACAGAACACTGAGCACTGAATACTGAGCACTGAACACTGAGCACTGAGCACTGAACACTGAGCACTGAACACTAAGCACTGAGCACTGTGCACTGAGCACTGTGCACTGAACACTGTGCACTGAAGACTGAGCACTGAACAATGTGCACTGAGCACTGAACACTGAACACTGAGCACTGAGCACTGACCACTGTGCACTGAGCACTGAAAACTGAGCACCGAGCACTGTGCACTGAACAATGAGCAGTGTGTACGGGAAACTGAGCACTATGTACTAAACACTAAACACTGAACACTGTACACTGATGACTGAGACTGAACACTGTGCACTGAGCACTGTACACTGATGACTGAGACTGAACACTGTGCACTGAGCACTGAACACTGAGCACTGAGACGGAACACTGTGCACTGAGCACTGCAAACTGAGCACTGAGCACTCAACACTGAGCACTGAACACTGTGCACTGAACACTGTGCACTGAACACTGAGCACTGAGCACTGAACACTGAGCACTGAGACTCAACTCTGTGCAGTGAGCACTGAACACTGAGCACTGAACACTGTGCACTGTGCACTGAGCACTGAACACTGAGCACTGTGCACTGAACACTGAGCACTGAGACTAAACACTGTACACGGAGCACTGAACACTGAGCACTGAACACTGAGCACTGAACTCTGAACACTGAGCACTGAACACTGAACACTGAGCACTGAGACTGAACACTGTGCACTGAGCACTGAACACTGAGCACTGAACACTGAGCAGTGAGACTGAACACTGAGCACTGAGCACTGAACACTGAGCACTGAGACTGAACACTGTACACTGAGCACTGAACACTCTGCACTGAACACTGAGCACTGAACACTGAGCAGTGAGACTGAACACTGTCCACTGAGCACGGAACACTGAGCACTGAGACTGAACACTGTACACTGAGCATTGAACACTGAGCACTGAGACTGAACACTGTACACTGAGCATTGAACACTGAGCACTGAACACTGTGCACTGAACACTGAGCACTGAACACTGAGCACTGAACACTGAACACAGTATTGAGCACTGAGCACTGAACACAGAACACTGAGCACTGAATACTGAGCACTGAACACTGAGCACTGAGCACTGAACACTGAGCACTGAACACTAAGCACTGAGCACTGTGCACTGAGCACTGTGCACTGAACACTGTGCACTGAAGACTGAGCACTGAACAATGTGCACTGAGCACTGAACACTGAACACTGAGCACTGAGCACTGACCACTGTGCACTGAGCACTGAAAACTGAGCACCGAGCACTGTGCACTGAACAATGAGCAGTGTGTACGGGAAACTGAGCACTATGTACTAAACACTAAACACTGAACACTGTACACTGATGACTGAGACTGAACACTGTGCACTGAGCACTGTACACTGATGACTGAGACTGAACACTGTGCACTGAGCACTGAACACTGAGCACTGAGACGGAACACTGTGCACTGAGCACTGCAAACTGAGCACTGAGCACTCAACACTGAGCACTGAACACTGTGCACTGAACACTGTGCACTGAACACTGAGCACTGAGCACTGAACACTGAGCACTGAGACTCAACTCTGTGCAGTGAGCACTGAACACTGAGCACTGAACACTGAACACTGAGCACTGAGCATTGAACACTGAACACTGAGCACTGAACACTGAGCACTGAACACTGAGCACTGAACACTGAGACTGAACACTGTGCACTGTACACAGTACTGAGCACTGAACACAGTACTGAAAACTGAACATTGTGCACTGAGCACTGAACACAGTACTGAGCACAGAACATTGTGCACTGAGCACTGAACACAGTACTGAGCACTTAACACTGTGCACTGAGCACTGAACACTGAACATTGAGCACTGAGCACGGTGCACTGAGCACTGAGCACTGTGCACTGAGCACTGAACACTGAGCTCTGAGCACTGAACACTGTGCACTGAGCACTGAGCACTGTGCACTGAACACTGAGCACTGAACACTGAGCACTGAAGACTGAGTTCTGAAGACTGAGCACTGAGCACCGAGCACTGTGCACTGAACACTGAGCACTGAAGACTGAGCACTGAGCACCGAGCACTGTGCACTGAGCACTGAACACTGAACACTGAGCACCGAGCACTGTGCACTGAACACTGAGCACTGAAGACTGAGCACTGAGCACTGAGCACTGAGCACTGAGACTGAACACTGTGCACTGAACACAGTACTGAACACTGAACATTGTGCACTGAGCACTGAACACAGTACTGAGCACTGAACACTGAGCACTGAGCACAGAACACTGAGCACTGAACACTGAGCACTGAACACTAAGCACTGAGCACTGAGCTCTGAACACTGAACACTGAGCACTGAGCACAGTGCACTGAACACTGTGCACTGAACACTTAGCACTGAACACTGAGCACTGAACACTGAGCACTGAACACTGAACACTGAGCACTGAGCACAGTGCACTGAACACTGTGCACTGGACACTGAACACTGAGCACTGAACACTGGGCCCTGAGCACTGAGCACTGAGCACTGAACACTGAGCACTGAACACTAGCACTGAGACTGAACACTGTGCACTGAACACTGAGCACTGAACACTGAGCAGTGAGTCTGAACACTGTGCACTGAGCACTGAGCACTGAGCACTGAACACTGAACACTGAGCACTGAGCACAGTGCACTGAACACTGTGCACTGGACGCTGAACACTGAGCACTGTGCACTGAACACTTAGCACTGAACACTGAGCACTGAACACTGAGCACTGAACACTGAACACTGAGCACTGAGCACAGTGCACTGAACACTGTGCACTGGACACTGAACACTGAGCACTGAACACTGGGCCCTGAACACTGTGCACTGAGCACTGAACACTGAATACTAGCACTGAGACTGAACACTGAGCACTGAGCACTGAAAACAGAGCACTGAGACTGAACACTGTGCACTGAGCACTGAACACTAAACACTAAGACTGAACACTGTGCACCGAGCACTGAAAACTGAGGACTGAGCACTGAGCCCTGAGCACTGAGCGCTGAGCACTGAACACTGAGCACTGAACACTGTGCACTGAACACTGAGCACTGAACACTGAGCACTGAACACTGAACACAGTATTGAGCACTGAGCACTGAACACAGAACACTGAGCACTGAATACTGAGCACTGAACACTGAGCACTGAGCACTGAACACTGAGCACTGAACACTAAGCACTGAGCACTGTGCACTGAGCACTGTGCACTGAACACTGTGCACTGAAGACTGAGCACTGAACAATGTGCACTGAGCACTGAACACTGAACACTGAGCACTGAGCACTGACCACTGTGCACTGAGCACTGAAAACTGAGCACCGAGCACTGTGCACTGAACAATGAGCAGTGTGTACGGGAAACTGAGCACTATGTACTAAACACTAAACACTGAACACTGTACACTGATGACTGAGACTGAACACTGTGCACTGAGCACTGTACACTGATGACTGAGACTGAACACTGTGCACTGAGCACTGAACACTGAGCACTGAGACGGAACACTGTGCACTGAGCACTGCAAACTGAGCACTGAGCACTCAACACTGAGCACTGAACACTGTGCACTGAACACTGAACACTGAGCACTGAGACTCAACTCTGTGCAGTGAGCACTGAACACTGAGCACTGAACACTGTGCACTGTGCACTGAGCATTGAACACTGAACACTGAGCACTGAGCACTGAACACTGAGCACTGAACACTGAGACTGAACACTGTGCACTGTACACAGTACTGAGCACTGAACACAGTACTGAAAACTGAACATTGTGCACTGAGCACAGAACATTGTGCACTGAGCACTGAACACAGTACTGAGCACTTAACACTGTGCACTGAGCACTGAACACTCTGCACTGAACACTGAGCACTGAACACTGAGCACTGAGCACTGAACACTGAGCACTGAGCACTGAACACTGAGCACTGAGACTCAACTCTGTGCAGTGAGCACTGAACACTGAGCACTGAACACTGTGCACTGTGCACTGAGCACTGAACACTGAGCACTGTGCACTGAACACTGAGCACTGAGACTGAACACTGTACACGGAGCACTGAACACTGAGCACTGAACACTGAGCACTGAACTCTGAACACTGAGCACTGAACACTGAACACTGAGCACTGAGACTGAACACTGTGCACTGAGCACTGAACACTGAGCACTGAACAGTGAGCACTGACACTGAACACTGTGCACTGAACACTGAGCACTGAACACTGAGCAGTGAGACTGAACACTGAGCACTGAGCACTGAACACTGAGCACTGAGACTGAACACTGTACACTGAGCACTGAACACTCTGCACTGAACACTGAGCACTGAACACTGAGCAGTGAGACTGAACACTGTCCACTGAGCACGGAACACTGAGCACTGAGACTGAACACTGTGCACTGAGCATTGAACACTGAGCACTGAGACTGAACACTGTACACTGAGCATTGAACACTGAGCACTGAACACTGTGCACTGAACACTGAGCACTGAACACTGAGCACTGAACACTGAACACAGTATTGAGCACTGAGCACTGAACACAGAACACTGAGCACTGAATACTGAGCACTGAACACTGAGCACTGAGCACTGAACACTGAGCACTGAACACTAAGCACTGAGCACTGTGCACTGAGCACTGTGCACTGAACACTGTGCACTGAAGACTGAGCACTGAACAATGTGCACTGAGCACTGAACACTGAACACTGAGCACTGAGCACTGACCACTGTGCACTGAGCACTGAAAACTGAGCACCGAGCACTGTGCACTGAACAATGAGCAGTGTGTACGGGAAACTGAGCACTATGTACTAAACACTAAACACTGAACACTGTACACTGATGACTGAGACTGAACACTGTGCACTGAGCACTGTACACTGATGACTGAGACTGAACACTGTGCACTGAGCACTGAACACTGAGCACTGAGACGGAACACTGTGCACTGAGCACTGCAAACTGAGCACTGAGCACTCAACACTGAGCACTGAACACTGTGCACTGAACACTGTGCACTGAACACTGAGCACTGAGCACTGAACACTGAGCACTGAGACTCAACTCTGTGCAGTGAGCACTGAACACTGAGCACTGAACACTGAACACTGAGCACTGAGCATTGAACACTGAACACTGAGCACTGAACACTGAGCACTGAACACTGAGCACTGAACACTGAGACTGAACACTGTGCACTGTACACAGTACTGAGCACTGAACACAGTACTGAAAACTGAACATTGTGCACTGAGCACTGAACACAGTACTGAGCACAGAACATTGTGCACTGAGCACTGAACACAGTACTGAGCACTTAACACTGTGCACTGAGCACTGAACACTGAACATTGAGCACTGAGCACGGTGCACTGAGCACTGAGCACTGTGCACTGAGCACTGAACACTGAGCTCTGAGCACTGAACACTGTGCACTGAGCACTGAGCACTGTGCACTGAACACTGAGCACTGAACACTGAGCACTGAAGACTGAGTTCTGAAGACTGAGCACTGAGCACCGAGCACTGTGCACTGAACACTGAGCACTGAAGACTGAGCACTGAGCACCGAGCACTGTGCACTGAGCACTGAACACTGAACACTGAGCACCGAGCACTGTGCACTGAACACTGAGCACTGAAGACTGAGCACTGAGCACTGAGCACTGAGACTGAACACTGTGCACTGAACACAGTACTGAACACTGAACATTGTGCACTGAGCACTGAACACAGTACTGAGCACTGAACACTGAGCACTGAGCACAGAACACTGAGCACTGAACACTGAGCACTGAACACTAAGCACTGAGCACTGAGCTCTGAACACTGAACACTGAGCACTGAGCACAGTGCACTGAACACTGTGCACTGAACACTTAGCACTGAACACTGAGCACTGAACACTGAGCACTGAACACTGAACACTGAGCACTGAGCACAGTGCACTGAACACTGTGCACTGGACACTGAACACTGAGCACTGAACACTGGGCCCTGAGCACTGAGCACTGAGCACTGAACACTGAGCACTGAACACTAGCACTGAGACTGAACACTGTGCACTGAACACTGAGCACTGAACACTGAGCAGTGAGTCTGAACACTGTGCACTGAGCACTGAGCACTGAGCACTGAACACTGAACACTGAGCACTGAGCACAGTGCACTGAACACTGTGCACTGGACGCTGAACACTGAGCACTGTGCACTGAACACTTAGCACTGAACACTGAGCACTGAACACTGAGCACTGAACACTGAACACTGAGCACTGAGCACAGTGCACTGAACACTGTGCACTGGACACTGAACACTGAGCACTGAACACTGGGCCCTGAACACTGTGCACTGAGCACTGAACACTGAATACTAGCACTGAGACTGAACACTGAGCACTGAGCACTGAAAACAGAGCACTGAGACTGAACACTGTGCACTGAGCACTGAACACTAAACACTAAGACTGAACACTGTGCACTGAGCACTGAAAACTGAGGACTGAGCACTGAGCCCTGAGCACTGAGCGCTGGGCACTGAACACTGAGCACTGTGCAGGGGAAACTGAGCACTATGCACTAAACACTAAATACTGACCACTGAACACTGAGCACTGAGACTGAACACTGTGCACTGAGCACTGAAAACAGAGCACTGAGACTGAACACTGTGCACTGAGCACTGAACACTAAACACTAAGACTGAACACTGTGCACTGAGCACTGAAAACTGAGGACTGAGCACTGAGCCCTGAGCACTGAGCGCTGGGCACTGAACACTGAGCACTGAACACTGTGCACTGAACACTGAGCACTGAACACTGAGCACTGAACACTGAACACAGTATTGAGCACTGAGCACTGAACACAGAACACTGAGCACTGAATACTGAGCACTGAACACTGAGCACTGAGCACTGAACACTGAGCACTGAACACTAAGCACTGAGCACTGTGCACTGAGCACTGTGCACTGAACACTGTGCACTGAAGACTGAGCACTGAACAATGTGCACTGAGCACTGAACACTGAACACTGAGCACTGAGCACTGACCACTGTGCACTGAGCACTGAAAACTGAGCACCGAGCACTGTGCACTGAACAATGAGCAGTGTGTACGGGAAACTGAGCACTATGTACTAAACACTAAACACTGAACACTGTACACTGATGACTGAGACTGAACACTGTGCACTGAGCACTGTACACTGATGACTGAGACTGAACACTGTGCACTGAGCACTGAACACTGAGCACTGAGACGGAACACTGTGCACTGAGCACTGCAAACTGAGCACTGAGCACTCAACACTGAGCACTGAACACTGTGCACTGAACACTGTGCACTGAACACTGAGCACTGAGCACTGAACACTGAGCACTGAGACTCAACTCTGTGCAGTGAGCACTGAACACTGAGCACTGAACACTGTGCACTGTGCACTGAGCACTGAACACTGAGCACTGTGCACTGAACACTGAGCACTGAGACTGAACACTGTACACGGAGCACTGAACACTGAGCACTGAACACTGAGCACTGAACTCTGAACACTGAGCACTGAACACTGAACACTGAGCACTGAGACTGAACACTGTGCACTGAGCACTGAACACTGAGCACTGAACAGTGAGCACTGACACTGAACACTGTGCACTGAACACTGAGCACTGAACACTGAGCAGTGAGACTGAACACTGAGCACTGAGCACTGAACACTGAGCACTGAGACTGAACACTGTACACTGAGCACTGAACACTCTGCACTGAACACTGAGCACTGAACACTGAGCAGTGAGACTGAACACTGTCCACTGAGCACGGAACACTGAGCACTGAGACTGAACACTGTACACTGAGCATTGAACACTGAGCACTGAGACTGAACACTGTACACTGAGCATTGAACACTGAGCACTGAACACTGTGCACTGAACACTGAGCACTGAACACTGAGCACTGAACACTGAACACAGTATTGAGCACTGAGCACTGAACACAGAACACTGAGCACTGAATACTGAGCACTGAACACTGAGCACTGAGCACTGAACACTGAGCACTGAACACTAAGCACTGAGCACTGTGCACTGAGCACTGTGCACTGAACACTGTGCACTGAAGACTGAGCACTGAACAATGTGCACTGAGCACTGAACACTGAACACTGAGCACTGACCACTGACCACTGTGCACTGAGCACTGAAAACTGAGCACCGAGCACTGTGCACTGAACAATGAGCAGTGTGTACGGGAAACTGAGCACTATGTACTAAACACTAAACACTGAACACTGTACACTGATGACTGAGACTGAACACTGTGCACTGAGCACTGTACTCTGATGACTGAGACTGAACACTGTGCACTGAGCACTGAACACTGAGCACTGAGACGGAACACTGTGCACTGAGCACTGCAAACTGAGCACTGAGACTGAACACTGTGCACTGAGCACTGAACACTGAGCACTGAGCACAGAACACTGAGCACTGAACACTGAGCACTGAAGACTGAGTTCTGAAGACTGAGCACTGAGCACCGAGCACTGTGCACTGAACACTGAGCATTGAACACTGAGCACTGAGCACCGAGCACTGTGCACTGAGCACTGAACACTGAACACTGAGCACTGAACACTGAGCAGTGAACACAGTGCACTAAACACTGAGCAGTGAGACTGAACACTGGGCACTGAGCACTGAGCACTGAGACTGAACACTGTGCACTGAACACAGTACTGAACACTGAACATTGTGCACTGAGCACTGAACACAGTACTGAGCACTGAACACTGAGCACTGAGCACAGAACACTGAGCACTGAACACTGAGCACTGAACACTAAGCACTGAGCACTGAGCTCTGAACACTGAACACTGAGCACTGAGCACAGTGCACTGAACACTGTGCACTGAACACTTAGCACTGAACACTGAGCACTGAACACTGAGCACTGAACACTGAACACTGAGCACTGAGCACAGTGCACTGAACACTGTGCACTGGACACTGAACACTGAGCACTGAACACTGGGCCCTGAGCACTGAGCACTGAGCACTGAACACTGAGCACTGAACACTAGCACTGAGACTGAACACTGTACACTGAGCACTGAACACTGAGCACTGAACACTGAGCACTGAACACTGAGCAGTGAGTCTGAACACTGTGCACTGAGCACTGAGCACTGAGCACTGAACACTGAACACTGAGCACTGAGCACAGTGCACTGAACACTGTGCACTGGACGCTGAACACTGAGCACTGTGCACTGAACACTTAGCACTGAACACTGAGCACTGAACACTGAGCACTGAACACTGAACACTGAGCACTGAGCACAGTGCACTGAACACTGTGCACTGGACACTGAACACTGAGCACTGAACACTGGGCCCTGAACACTGTGCACTGAGCACTGAACACTGAATACTAGCACTGAGACTGAACACTGAGCACTGAACACTAGCACTGAGACTGCACACTGTGCACTGAACACTGAGCACTGAACACTGAGCAGTGAGTCTGAACACTGTGCACTGAGCACTGAACACTGAGGACTGAGACTGACCACTGCACACTGAGCACTGAACACTGAGCACTGAACACTGAGCACTGAACACTGAACACTGAGCACTGAGACTGAACACTGTGCACTGAGCACTGAACACTGAGCACTGAACAGTGTGCACTGAGACTGAACACTGTGCACTGAACACTGAGCACTGAACACTGAGCAGTGAGTCTGAACACTGTGCACTGAGCACTGAACACTGAGCTCTGAGACTGACCACTGTACACTGAGCACTGAACACTGAGCACTGAACACTGAGCACTGACCACTGAACACTGAGCACTGAGACTGAACACTGTGCACTGAGCACTGAACACTGAGCACTGAACAGTGAGCACTGAGACTGAACACTGTGCACTGAACACTGAGCACTGAACACTGAGCAGTGAGACTGAACACTGAGCACTGAGCACTGAACACTGAGCACTGAACACTGAGCAGTGAGACTGAACACTGAGCACTGAGCACTGAACACTGAGCACTGAGCACTGAACACTGAGCACTGAGACTGAACACTGTACACTGAGCACTGAACACTCTGCACTGAACACTGAGCACTGAACACTGAACACTGAGCAGTGAGACTGAACACTGTCCACTGAGCACGGAACACTGAGCACTGAGACTGAACACTGTACACTGAGCACTGAACACTGAGCACTGAACACTGAGCACTGAACACTGAACACTGAGCACTGAACACTGAACACTGAGCACTGAGCCTGAACACTGTACACTGAGCACTGAACACTGAGCACTGAACACTGAACACTGAGCTCTGAGCACTGAACACTGTGCACTGAGCACTGAGCACTGAGCACTGTGCACTGAACACTGAGCACTGAAGACTGAGCACTGAAGACTGAGCACTGAGCACCGAGCACTGTGCACTGAACAATGAGCACTGTGCAGGGGAAACTGAGCACTATGCACTAAACACTAAATACTGACCACTGAACACTGAGCACTGAGACTGAACACTGTGCACTGAGCACTGAAAACAGAGCTCTGAGACTGAACACTGTGCACTGAGCACTGAACACTGAACACTGAGACTGAACACTGTGCACTGAGCACTGAAAACTGAGGATTGAGCACTGAGCCCTGAGCACTGAGCGCTGAGCACTGAGCACTGAACACTGAGCACTGAACACTGAACACAGTATTGAGCACTGAGCACTGAACACAGAACACTGAGCACTGAATACTGAGCACTGAACACTGAGCACTGAGCACTGAACACTGAGCACTGAGCACTGAGCACTGTGCACTGAACACTGAGCACTGAACACTGAGCACTGAAGACTGAGTTCTGAAGACTGAACATTGTGCACTGAGCACTGAACACAGTACTGAGCACTGAACACTGAGCACTGAGCACAGAACACTGAGCACTGAACACTGAGCACTGAACACTAAGCACTGAGCACTGAGCTCTGAACACTGAACACTGAGCACTGAGCACAGTGCACTGAACACTGTGCACTGAACACTTAGCACTGAACACTGAGCACTGAACACTGAGCACTGAACACTGAACACTGAGCACTGAGCACAGTGCACTGAACACTGTGCACTGGACACTGAACACTGAGCACTGAACACTGGGCCCTGAGCACTGAGCACTGAGCACTGAACACTAGCACTGAGACTGAACACTGTACACTGAGCACTGAACACTGAGCACTGAACACTGAGCACTGAACACTGAGCAGTGAGTCTGAACACTGTGCACTGAGCACTGAGCACTGAGCACTGAACACTGAACACTGAGCACTGAGCACAGTGCACTGAACACTGTGCACTGGACGCTGAACACTGAGCACTGTGCACTGAACACTTAGCACTGAACACTGAGCACTGAACACTGAGCACTGAACACTGAACACTGAGCACTGAGCACAGTGCACTGAACACTGTGCACTGGACACTGAACACTGAGCACTGAACACTGGGCCCTGAACACTGTGCACTGAGCACTGAACACTGAATACTAGCACTGAGACTGAACACTGTGCACTGAACACTGAGCACTGAACACTGAGCAGTGAGTCTGAACACTGTGCACTGAGCACTGAACACTGAGGACTGAGACTGACCACTGCACACTGAGCACTGAACACTGAGCACTGAACACTGAGCACTGAACACTGAACACTGAGCACTGAGACTGAACACTGTGCACTGAGCACTGAACACTGAGCACTGAACAGTGTGCACTGAGACTGAACACTGTGCACTGAACACTGAGCACTGAACACTGAGCAGTGAGTCTGAACACTGTGCACTGAGCACTGAACACTGAGCTCTGAGACTGACCACTGTACACTGAGCACTGAACACTGAGCACTGAACACTGAGCACTGACCACTGAACACTGAGCACTGAGACTGAACACTGTGCACTGAGCACTGAACACTGAGCACTGAACAGTGAGCACTGAGACTGAACACTGTGCACTGAACACTGAGCACTGAACACTGAGCACTGAACACTGAACACTGAGCACTGAACACTGAACACTGAGCACTGAGCCTGAACACTGTACACTGAGCACTGAACACTGAGCACTGAACACTGAACACTGAGCTCTGAGCACTGAACACTGTGCACTGAGCACTGAGCACTGAGCACTGTGCACTGAACACTGAGCACTGAAGACTGAGCACTGAAGACTGAGCACTGAGCACCGAGCACTGTGCACTGAACAATGAGCACTGTGCAGGGGAAACTGAGCACTATGCACTAAACACTAAATACTGACCACTGAACACTGAGCACTGAGACTGAACACTGTGCACTGAGCACTGAAAACAGAGCACTGAGACTGAACACTGTGCACTGAGCACTGAACACTGAACACTGAGACTGAACACTGTGCACTGAGCACTGAAAACTGAGGATTGAGCACTGAGCCCTGAGCACTGAGCGCTGAGCACTGAGCACTGAACACTGAGCACTGAACACTGAACACAGTATTGAGCACTGAGCACTGAACACAGAACACTGAGCACTGAATACTGAGCACTGAACACTGAGCACTGAGCACTGAACACTGAGCACTGAGCACTGAGCACTGTGCACTGAACACTGAGCACTGAACACTGAGCACTGAAGACTGAGTTCTGAAGACTGAACATTGTGCACTGAGCACTGAACACAGTACTGAGCACTGAACACTGAGCACTGAGCACAGAACACTGAGCACTGAACACTGAGCACTGAACACTAAGCACTGAGCACTGAGCTCTGAACACTGAACACTGAGCACTGAGCACAGTGCACTGAACACTGTGCACTGAACACTTAGCACTGAACACTGAGCACTGAACACTGAGCACTGAACACTGAACACTGAGCACTGAGCACAGTGCACTGAACACTGTGCACTGGACACTGAACACTGAGCACTGAACACTGGGCCCTGAGCACTGAGCACTGAGCACTGAACACTAGCACTGAGACTGAACACTGTACACTGAGCACTGAACACTGAGCACTGAACACTGAGCACTGAACACTGAGCAGTGAGTCTGAACACTGTGCACTGAGCACTGAGCACTGAGCACTGAACACTGAACACTGAGCACTGAGCACAGTGCACTGAACACTGTGCACTGGACGCTGAACACTGAGCACTGTGCACTGAACACTTAGCACTGAACACTGAGCACTGAACACTGAGCACTGAACACTGAACACTGAGCACTGAGCACAGTGCACTGAACACTGTGCACTGGACACTGAACACTGAGCACTGAACACTGGGCCCTGAACACTGTGCACTGAGCACTGAACACTGAATACTAGCACTGAGACTGAACACTGTGCACTGAACACTGAGCACTGAACACTGAGCAGTGAGTCTGAACACTGTGCACTGAGCACTGAACACTGAGGACTGAGACTGACCACTGCACACTGAGCACTGAACACTGAGCACTGAACACTGAGCACTGAACACTGAACACTGAGCACTGAGACTGAACACTGTGCACTGAGCACTGAACACTGAGCACTGAACAGTGTGCACTGAGACTGAACACTGTGCACTGAACACTGAGCACTGAACACTGAGCAGTGAGTCTGAACACTGTGCACTGAGCACTGAACACTGAGCTCTGAGACTGACCACTGTACACTGAGCACTGAACACTGAGCACTGAACACTGAGCACTGACCACTGAACACTGAGCACTGAGACTGAACACTGTGCACTGAGCACTGAACACTGAGCACTGAACAGTGAGCACTGAGACTGAACACTGTGCACTGAACACTGAGCACTGAACACTGAGCAGTGAGACTGAACACTGAGCACTGAGCACTGAACACTGAGCACTGAACACTGAGCAGTGAGACTGAACACTGAGCACTGAGCACTGAACACTGAGCACTGAGCACTGAACACTGAGCACTGAGACTGAACACTGTACACTGAGCACTGAACACTCTGCACTGAACACTGAGCACTGAACACTGAACACTGAGCAGTGAGACTGAACACTGTCCACTGAGCACGGAACACTGAGCACTGAGACTGAACACTGTACACTGAGCACTGAACACTGAGCACTGAACACTGAGCACTGAACACTGAACACTGAGCACTGAACACTGAACACTGAGCACTGAGCCTGAACACTGTACACTGAGCACTGAACACTGAGCACTGAACACTGAACACTGAGCTCTGAGCACTGAACACTGTGCACTGAGCACTGAGCACTGAGCACTGTGCACTGAACACTGAGCACTGAAGACTGAGCACTGAAGACTGAGCACTGAGCACCGAGCACTGTGCACTGAACAATGAGCACTGTGCAGGGGAAACTGAGCACTATGCACTAAACACTAAATACTGACCACTGAACACTGAGCACTGAGACTGAACACTGTGCACTGAGCACTGAAAACAGAGCACTGAGACTGAACACTGTGCACTGAGCACTGAACACTGAACACTGAGACTGAACACTGTGCACTGAGCACTGAAAACTGAGGATTGAGCACTGAGCCCTGAGCACTGAGCGCTGAGCACTGAGCACTGAACACTGAGCACTGAACACTGAACACAGTATTGAGCACTGAGCACTGAACACAGAACACTGAGCACTGAATACTGAGCACTGAACACTGAGCACTGAGCACTGAACACTGAGCACTGAGCACTGAGCACTGTGCACTGAACACTGAGCACTGAACACTGAGCACTGAAGACTGAGTTCTGAAGACTGAGCACTGAGCACCGAGCACTGTGCACTGTGCACTGAACAATGAGCACTGTGCACGGGAAACTGAGCACTGTGTACGAAACACTGAACACTGAGCACTGAGCACTGAACACAGTACTAAGCACTGAACATTGTGCACTGAGCACTGAACACAGTACTGAGCACTGAACACTGAGCACTGAGCACGGTGCACTGAGCACTGAGCACTGTGCACTGTGCACTGAGCACTGAACACTGAGCACTGAACACTGAACACTGAACACTGAACACTGAGCACTGTGCACTGTGCACTGAGCACTGAACACTGAGCACTGATATTGAACACTGTGCACTGAGCACTGTACACTGTACACTGAGACAGAACACTGAGCACTGAGACTGAACACTGTGCACTGAGCACTGAACACTGAGAACTGAGACTGAAAACTGTGCACTGAGCAATGAAAACTCAGCACTGAACACTGAACACTGTGCACTGAGCACCATACACTGGGAACTGAACACTGAACACTGAGCACAGAGCACTGAACACTGAGCACTGAACACTGAGTTCTGAAGACTGAGCACTGAGCACCGAGCACTGTGCACTGAACACTGAGCACTGAAGACTGAGCACTGAAGACTGAGCACTGAGCACCGAGCACTGTGCACTGAGCACTGAACACTGAACACTGAGCACTGAACACTGAGCAGTGAACACAGTGCACTAAACACTGAGCAGTGAGACTGAACACTGGGCACTGAGCACTGAGCACTGAGACTGAACACTGTGCACTGAACACAGTACTGAACACTGAACATTGTGCACTGAGCACTGAACACAGTACTGAGCACTGAACACTGAGCACTGAGCACAGAACACTGAGCACTGAACACTGAGCACTGAACACTGAGCACTGAGCACTGAGCACTGAACACTGAACACTGAGCACTGAGCACAGTGCACTGAACACTGTGCACTGAACACTGTGCACTGGACACTGAACACTGAACACTAGCACTGAGACTGAACACTGTGCACTGAACACTTCGCACTGAACACTGAGCACTGAACACTGAGCACTGAACACTGAACACTGAGCACAGTGCACTGAACACTGTGCACTGGACACTGAACACTGAGCACTGAACACTGAGCACTGAACACTAGCACTGAGACTGAACACTGTGCACTGAACACTGAGCACTGAACACTGAGCAGTGAGTCTGAACACTGTGCACTGAGCACTGAACACTGAGCACTGAGACTGACCACTGTACACTGAGCACTGAACACTGAGCACTGAACACTGAGCACTGAACACTGAGCACTGAGACTGAACACTGTGCACTGAGCACTGAACACTGAGCACTGAACAGTGAGCACTGAGACTGAACACTGTGCACTGAACACTGAGCACTGAGCAGTGAGACTGAACACTGAGCACTGAGCACTGAACACTGAGCACTGAACACTGAGCAGTGAGACTGAACACTGAGCACTGAGCACTGAACACTGAGCACTGTGCACTGAACACTGAGCACTGAGACTGAACACTGTACACTGAGCACTGAACACTGAGCACTGAACACTGAGCACTGAACACTGAACACTGAGCAGTGAGACTGAACACTGTCCACTGAGCACGGAACACTGAGCACTGAGACTGAACACTGTACACTGAGCACTGAACACTGAGCACTGAACACTGAGCACTGAACACTGAACACTGAACTCTGAACACTGAGCACTGAACACTGAACACTGAGCACTGAGACTGAACACTGTGCACTGAGCACTGAACACTGAGCACTGAACAGTGAGCACTGACACTGAACACTGTGCACTGAACACTGAGCACTGAACACTGAGCAGTGAGACTGAACACTGAGCACTGAGCACTGAACACTGAGCACTGAGACTGAACACTGTACACTGAGCACTGAACACTCTGCACTGAACACTGAGCACTGAACACTGAACACTGAGCAGTGAGACTGAACACTGTCCACTGAGCACGGAACACTGAGCACTGAGACTGAACACTGTAACTGAGCATTGAACACTGAGCACTGAACACTGAGCACTGAACACTGAACACTGAGCACTGAACACTGTGCACTGAGCACTGAGCACTGTGCACTGAACACTGAGCACTGAACACTGAGCACTGAAGACTTAGCACTGAAGACTGAGCACTGAGCACCGAGCACTGTGCACTGAACAATGAGCACTGTGCAGGGGAAACTGAGCACTATGCACTAAACACTAAATACTGACCACTGAACACTGAGCACTGAGACTGAACACTGTGCACTGAGCACTGAAAACAGAGCACTGAGACTGAACACTGTGCACTGAGCACTGAACACTGAGCACTGAGCACAGAACACTGAGCACTGAACACTGACCACTGAAGACTGAGCACTGAAGACTGAGCACTGAGCACCGAGCACTGAACACTGAACACTGAACACTGAGCACTGAACACTGAGCACTGAGCACCGAGCACTGTGCACTGAACAATGAGCACTGTGCACGGGAAACTGAGCACTGTGTACGAAACACTGAACACTGAGCACTGTGCACTGAACACAGTACTGAGCACTGAACATTGTGCACTGAACACTGAACACAGTACTGAGCACTGAACACAGTACTGAGCACTGAACACTGAGCACTGAGCACGGTGCACTGAGCACTGAGCACTGTGCACTGAGCACTGAACACTGAGCACTGAACACTGAACACTGAACACTGAACACTGAGCACTGTGCACTGTGCACTGAGCACTGAACACTGATATTGAACACTGTGCACTGAGCACTGTACACTGTACACTGAGACAGAACACTGAGCACTGAGACTGAACACTGTGCACTGAGCACTGAACACTGAGCACTGATATTGAACACTGTGCACTGAGCAATGAAAACTCAGCACTGAACACTGAACACTGAGCACTGTGCACTGAACACAGTACTGAGCACTGAACATTGTGCACTGAACACTGAACACAGTACTGAGCACTGAACACAGTACTGAGCACTGAACACTGAGCACTGAGCACGGTGCACTGAGCACTGAGCACTGTGCACTGAGCACTGAACACTGAGCACTCAACACTGAACACTGAACACTGAACACTGAGCACTGTGCACTGTGCACTGAGCACTGAACACTGATATTGAACACTGTGCACTGAGCACTGTACACTGTACACTGAGACAGAACACTGAGCACTGAGACTGAACACTGTGCACTGAGCACTGAACACTGAGCACTGATATTGAACACTGTGCACTGAGCAATGAAAACTCAGCACTGAACACTGAACACTGTGCACTGAGCAGTGCGCACTGAGCACCATACACTGGGAACTGAACACTGAACACTGAGCACTGAGCACAGAGCACTGAACACTGAGCACTGAGACTGAACACTGAGCACTGAACACTGAGTTCTGAAGACTGAGCACTGAGCACCGAGCACTGTGCACTGAACACTGAGCACTGAAGACTGAGCACTGAAGACTGAGCACTGAGCACCGAGCACTGTGCACTGAGCACTGAACACTGAACACTGAGCACTGCACACTGAGCAGTGAACACAGTGCACTAAACACTGAGCAGTGAGACTGAACACTGGGCACTGAGCACTGAGCACTGAGACTGAACACTGTGCACTGAACACAGTACTGAACACTGAACATTGTGCACTGAGCACTGAACACAGTACTGAGCACTGAACACTGAGCACTGAGCACAGAACACTGAGCACTGAACACTGAGCACTGAACACTGAGCACTGAGCACTGAGCTCTGAACACTGAACACTGAGCACTGAGCACAGTGCACTGAACACTGTGCACTGGACACTGAACACTGAACACTAGCACTGAGACTGAACACTGTGCACTGAACACTTAGCACTGAACACTGAGCACTGAACACTGAGCACTGAGCACTGAACACTGAACACTGAGCACTGAGCACAGTGCACTGAACACTGTGCACTGGACACTGAACACTGAGCACTGAACACTGGGCCCTCAGCACTGAGCACTGAGCACTGAACACTGAGCCGTGAACACTAGCACTGAGACTGAACACTGTGCACTGAACACTGAGCACTGAACACTGAGCAGTGAGTCTGAACACTGTGCACTGAGCACTGAACACTGAGCACTGAGACTGACCACTGTACACTGAGCACTGAGACTGAACACTGTGCACTGAGCACTGAACACTAGCACTGAGACTGAACACTGTGCACTGAACACTTAGCACTGAACACTGAGCACTGAACACTGAGCACTGAACACTGAACACTGAGCACTGAGCACAGTGCACTGAACACTGTGCACTGGACACTGAACACTGAGCACTGAACACTGGGCCCTGAACACTGTGCACTGAGCACTGAGCACTGAGCACCATACACTGGGAACTGAACACTGAACACTGAGCACTGAGCACAGAGCACTGAACACTGAGCACTGAGACTGAACACTGAGCACTGAACACTGAGTTCTGAAGACTGAGCACTGAGCACCGAGCACTGTGCACTGAACACTGAGCACTGAAGACTGAGCACTGAAGACTGAGCACTGAGCACCGAGCACTGTGCACTGAGCACTGAACACTGAACACTGAGCACTGAACACTGAGCAGTGAACACAGTGCACTAAACACTGAGCAGTGAGACTGAACACTGGGCACTTAGCACTGAGCACTGAGACTGAACACTGTGCACTGAACACAGTACTGAACACTGAACATTGTGCACTGAGCACTGAACACAGTACTGAGCAGTGAACACTGAGCACTGAGCACAGAACACTGAGCACTGAACACTGAGCACTGAACACTGAGCACTGAGCTCTGAACACTGAACACTGAGCACTGAGCACAGTGCACTGAACACTGTGCACTGGACACTGAACACTGAACACTAGCACTGAGACTGAACACTGTGCACTGAACACTTAGCACTGAACACTGAGCACTGAACACTGAGCACTGAGCACTGAACACTGAACACTGAGCACTGAGCACAGTGCACTGAACACTGTGCACTGGACACTGAACACTGAGCACTGAACACTGGGCCCTGAGCACTGAGCACTGAGCACTGAACACTGAGCCCTGAACACTAGCACTGAGACTGAACACTGTGCACTGAACACTGAGCACTGAACACTGAGCAGTGAGTCTGAACACTGAGCACTGAGCACTGAACACTGAGCACTGAGACTGACCACTGTACACTGAGCACTGAGACTGAACACTGTGCACTGAGCACTGAACACTAGCACTGAGACTGAACACTGTGCACTGAACACTTAGCACTGAACACTGAGCACTGAACACTGAGCACTGAACACTGAGCACTGAGCACAGTGCACTGAACACTGTGCACTGGACACTGAACACTGAGCACTGAACACTGGGCCCTGAACACTGTGCACTGAGCACTGAACACTGAACACTAGCACTGAGACTGAACACTGTGCACTGAACACTGAGCACTGAACAATGAGCAGTGAGTCTGAACACTGTGCACTGAGCACTGAACACTGAGCACTGAGACTGACCACTGTACACTGAGCACTGAACACTGAGCACTGAACACTGCGCACTGAACACTGAACACTGAGCACTGAGACTGAACACTGTGCACTGAGCACTGAACACTGAGCACTGAACAGTGAGCACTGAGACTGAACACTGTGCACTGAACACTGTGCACTGAACACTGAGCACTGAACACTGAGCAGTGAGACTGAACACTGAGCACTGAGACTGAACACTGTACACTGAGCACTGAACACTCTGCATTGAACACTGAGCACTGAACACTGAACACTGAGCAGTGAGACTGAACACTGTCCACTGAGCACGGAACACTGAGCACTGAGACTGAACACTGTACACTGAGCACTGAACACTGAGCACTGAACACTGAGCACTGAGACTGAACACTGAGCACTGAAGACTGAGCACTGAACACTGAGCACTGAGCACCGAGCACTGTGCACTGAACAATGAGCACTGTGCAAGGGAAAATGAGCACTATGTACTAAACACTGAACACTGAACATTGTGCACTGAGCACTGAACACAGTACTGAGCACTGAACACTGAGCACGGTGCACTGAGCACTGAGCACTGTGCACTGAGCACTGAACACTGAGCACTGTGCACTGTGCACTGAGCACTGAACACTGAGCACTGAGATTGAGCACTGTGCACTGAGCCCTGAACACTGAGCACTGAGACTGAACACTGAACACTGTGCACTGAGCACTAAGCACTGAACACTGAACACTGAGCACTGAACACTGAGCACTGAACACTGGGCACTGAGCACTGAGCACTGAACACTGAACACTGAGCACTGAACACTGAGCACTGAACACTGTGCACTGAACACTGAGCACTGAACACTGAGCACTGAGACTGAACACTGTGCACTGAGCACTGAACACTGAGCACTGAACACTGAGCACGTAACACTGAGCACAGAGCACTGAACACTGTGCACTGAGCACTGAACACTGTGCACTGAATACTGAGCACTGAGCATTGAACACTGTGCACTGAATTCTGAGCACTGAGCACTGAACACTGAGCACTGAGACTGAACACTGTGCACTCAGCACTGAACACTGAGACTGAACACTGTGCACTGAACACTGAGCAGTGAGACTGAACACTGTGCACTGAACACTGAACACTCAGACTGACCACTGTGCACTGAGACTGACCACTCTACATTGAGAACTGAACACTGAGCACTGGACACTGAACACTGAACACTAGCACTGAGACTGAACACTGTGCACTGAACACTTAGCACTGAACACTGAGCACTGAACACTGAGCACTGAGCACTGAACACTGAACACTGAGCACTGTGCACAGTGCACTGAACACTGTGCACTGGACACTGAACACTGAGCACTGAACACTGGGCCCTGAGCACTGAGCACTGAGCACTGAACACTGAGCACTGAACACTGAGCACTGAACACTAGCACTGAGACTAAACACTGTGCACTGAACACTGAGCACTGAACACTGAGCAGTGAGTCTGAACACTGTGCACTGAGCACTGAACACTGAGCACTGAGACTGACCACTGTACACTGAGCACTGAACACTGAGCACTGAACACTGAGCACTGAACACTGAACACTGAGCACTGAGACTGAACACTGTGCACTGAGCACTGAACACTGAGCACTGAACAGTGAGCACTGACACTGAACACTGTGCACTGAACACTGAGCACTGAACACTGAGCAGTGAGACAGAACACTGAGCACTGAGCACTGAACACTGAGCACTGAGACTGAACACTGTACACTGAGCACTGAACACTCTGCACTGAACACTGAGCACTGAACACTGAACACTGAGCAGTGAGACTGAACACTGTCCACTGAGCACGGAACACTGAGCACTGAGACTGAACACTGTATACTGAGCACTGAACACTGAGCACTGAACACTGAGCACTGAACACTGAACACTGAGCACTGAACACTGAACACTGAGCACTGAGACTGAACACTGTGCACTGAGCACTGAACACTGAGCACTGAACAGTGAGCACTGACACTGAACACTGTGCACTGAACACTGAGCACTGAACACTGAGCAGTGAGACTGAACACTGAGCACTGAGCACTGAACACTGAGCACTGAGACTGAACACTGTACACTGAGCACTGAACACTCTGCATTGAACACTGAGCACTGAACACTGAACACTGAGCAGTGAGACTGAACACTGTCCACTGAGCACGGAACACTGAGCACTGAGACTGAACACTGTACACTGAGCACTGAACACTGAGCACTGAACATTGAGCACTGAGACTGAACACTGAGCACTGAAGACTGAGCACTGAAGACTGAGCACTGAGCACCGAGCACTGTGCACTGAACAATGAGCACTGTGCAAGGGAAAATGAGCACTATGTACTAAACACTGAACACTGAACATTGTGCACTGAGCACTGAACACAGTACTGAGCACTGAACACAGTACTGAGCACTGAACACTGAGCAAGGTGCACTGAGCACTGAGCACTGTGCACTGAGCACTGAACACTGAGCACTGTGCACTGTGCACTGAGCACTGAACACTGAGCACTGAGATTGAACACTGTGCACTGAGCCCTGAACACTGAGCACTGAGACTGAACACTGAACACTGTGCACTGAGCACTAAGCACTGAACACTGAACACTGAGCACTGAACACTGAGCACTGAACACTGGGCACTGAGCACTGAGCACTGAACACTGAACACTGAGCACTGAACACAGAGCACTGAACACTGTGCACTGAACACTGAGCACTGAACACTGAGCACTGAGACTGAACACTGTGCACTGAGCACTGAACACTGAGCACTGAACACTGAGCACGTAACACTGAGCACAGAGCACTGAACACTGTGCACTGAGCACTGAACACTGTGCACTGAATACTGAGCACTGAGCATTGAACACTGTGCACTGAATTCTGAGCACTGAGCACTGAACACTGAGCACTGAGACTGAACACTGTGCACTGAGCACTGAACACTGAGCACTGAACACTGAGCAGTGAGACTGAACACTGTGCACTCAGCACTGAACACTGAGACTGAACACTGTGCACTGAACACTGAGCAGTGAGACTGAACACTGTGCACTGAACACTGAACACTCAGACTGACCACTGTGCACTGAGACTGACCACTCTACATTGAGAACTGAACACTGAGCACTGGACACTGAACACTGAACACTAGCACTGAGACTGAACACTGTGCACTGAACACTTAGCACTGAACACTGAGCACTGAACACTGAGCACTGAGCACTGAACACTGAACACTGAGCACTGTGCACAGTGCAAAAAACACTGTGCACTGGACACTGAACACTGAGCACTGAACACTGGGCCCTGAGCACTGAGCACTGAGCACTGAACACTGAGCACTGAACACTGAGCACTGAACACTAGCACTGAGACTAAACACTGTGCACTGAACACTGAGCACTGAACACTGAGCAGTGAGTCTGAACACTGTGCACTGAGCACTGAACACTGAGCACTGAGACTGACCACTGTACACTGAGCACTGAACACTGAGCACTGAACACTGAGCACTGAACACTGAACACTGAGCACTGAGACTGAACACTGTGCACTGAGCACTGAACACTGAGCACTGAACAGTGAGCACTGACACTGAACACTGTGCACTGAACACTGAGCACTGAACACTGAGCAGTGAGACTGAACACTGAGCACTGAGCACTGAACACTGAGCACTGAGACTGAACACTGTACATGGAGCACTGAACACTCTGCACTGAACACTGAGCACTGAACACTGAACACTGAGCAGTGAGACTGAACACTGTCCACTGAGCACGGAACACTGAGCACTGAGACTGAACACTGTACACTGAGCACTGAACACTGAGCACTCAACACTGAGCACTGAACACTGAACACTGAGCACTGAACACTGAACACTGAGCACTGAGACTGAACACTGTGCACTGAACACTGAACACTGAGCACTGAACAGTGAGCACTGACACTGAACACTGTGCACTGAACACTGAGCACTGAACACTGAGCAGTGAGACTGAACACTGAGCACTGAGCACTGAACACTGAGCACTGAGACTGAACACTGTACACTGAGCACTGAACACTCTGCACAGAACACTGAGCACTGAACACTGAACACTGAGCAGTGAGACTGAACACTGTCCACTGAGCACGGAACACTGAGCACTGAGACTGAACACTGTGCACTGAGCACTGAACACTGAGCACTGAACACTGAGCTCTGAGCACTGAACACTGTGCACTGAGCACTGAGCACTGAACACTGAGCACTGAGCACTGAACACTGAGCACTGAGCACTGAGCACTGAGCACTGAACACTGAACACTGAGCACTGAGCACAGTGCACTGAACACTGTCCACTGGACACTGAACACTGAACCCTAGCACTGAGACTGAACACTGTGCACTGAACACTTAGCACTGAACACTGAACACTGAGCACTGAGACTGAACACTGTGCACTGAGCACTGAACACTGAGCACTGAACAGTGAGCACTGACACTGAACACTGTGCACTGAACACTGAGCACTGAACACTGAGCAGTGAGACTGAACACTGAGCACTGAGCACTGAACACTGAGCACTGAGACTGAACACTGTACACTGAGCACTGAACACTCTGCACTGAACACTGAGCACTGAACACTGAACACTGAGCAGTGAGACTGAACACTGTCCACTGAGCACGGAACACTGAGCACTGAGACTGAACACTGTGCACTGAGCACTGAACACTGAGCACTGAACACTGAGCTCTGAGCACTGAACACTGTGCACTGAGCACTGAGCACTGAACACTGAGCACTGAGCACTGAACACTGAGCACTGAGCACTGAGCACTGAGCACTGAACACTGAACACTGAGCACTGAGCACAGTGCACTGAACACTGTCCACTGGACACTGAACACTGAACCCTAGCACTGAGACTGAACACTGTGCACTGAACACTTGGCACTGAACACTGAGCACTGAGCACTGAGCACTGAGCACAGAACACTGAGCACTGAACACTGAGCACTGAACACTGAGCACTGAGCACAGTGCACTGAACACTGTGCACTGGACACTGAACACTGAGCACTGAACACTGGGCCCTGAGCACTGAACACTGAGCACTGAACACTGAGCACTGAACACTAGCACTGAGACTAAACACTGTGCACTGAACACTGAGCACTGAACACTGAGCAGTGAGTCTGAACACTGTGCACTGAGCACTGAACACTGAGCACTGAGACTGACCACTGTACACTGAGCACTGAACACTGAGCACTGAACACTGAACATTGAGACTGAACACTGTGCACTGAGCACTGAACACTGAGCACTGAACAGTGAGCACTGAGACTGAACACTGTGCACTGAACACTGAGCACTGAACACTGAGCAGTGAGACTGAACAGTGAGCATTGAGCAGTGAACACTGAGCACTGAACACTGAGCACTGAACACTGAGCAGTGAGACTGAACACTGAGCACTGAGCACTGAACACTGAGCATTGAGACTGAACACTGTGCACTGAGCACTGAACACTGAGCACTGAACACTGAACACTGAGCAGTGAGACTGAACACTGTCCACTCAGCACGGAACACTGAGCACTGAGACTGAACACTGTGCACTGAGCACTGAACACTGAGCACTGAGCACTGAACACTGAGCACTGAGCACTGAACACTGAGCACTGAGACTGACCACTGTACACTGAGCACTGAGACTGAACACTGTGCACTGAGCACTGAACACTGAGCACTGAGCACTGAGCACTGAGCACTGAACACTGAACACTGAGCACAGTGCACTGAACACTGTCCACTGGACACTGAACACTGAACCCTAGCACTGAGACTGAACACTGTGCACTGAACACTTAGCACTGAACACTGAACACTGAGCACTGAGACTGAACACTGTGCACTGAGCACTGAACACTGAGCACTGAACAGTGAGCACTGAGACTGAACACTGTGCACTGAACACTGAGCACTGAACACTGAGCAGTGAGACTGAACAGTGAGCACTGAGCAGTGAACACTGAGCACTGAACACTGAGCACTGAACACTGAGCAGTGAGACTGAACACTGAGCACTGAGCACTGAACACTGAGCATTGAGACTGAACACTGTGCACTGAGCACTGAACACTGAGCACTGAACACTGAACACTGAGCAGTGAGACTGAACACTGTCCACTCAGCACGGAACACTGAGCACTGAGACTGAACACTGTGCACTGAGCACTGAACACTGAGCACTGAACACTGAGCACTGAACACTGAACACTGAGCTCTGAGCACTGAACACTGAGCACTGAACACTGTGCACTGAGCACTGAGCACTGAACACTGAGCACTGAGCACTGAACACTGAGCACTGAGACTGAACACTGTACACTGAGCACTGAGACTGAACACTGTGCACTGAGCACTGAACACTAGCACTGAGACTGAACACTGTGCACTGAACACTTAGCACTGAACACTGAGCACTGAACACTGAGCACTGAACACTGAACACTGAGCACTGAGCACAGTGCACTGAACACTGTGCACTGGACACTGAACACTGAGCACTGAACACTGGGCCCTGAACACTGTGCACTGAGCACTGAGCACTGAGCACCATACACTGGGAACTGAACACTGAACACTGAGCACTGAGCACAGAGCACTGAACACTGAGCACTGAGACTGAACACTGAGCACTGAACACTGAGTTCTGAAGACTGAGCACTGAGCACCGAGCACTGTGCACTGAACACTGAGCACTGAAGACTGAGCACTGAAGACTGAGCACTGAGCACCGAGCACTGTGCACTGAGCACTGAACACTGAACACTGAGCACTGAACACTGAGCAGTGAACACAGTGCACTAAACACTGAGCAGTGAGACTGAACACTGGGCACTGAGCACTGAGCACTGAGACTGAACACTGTGCACTGAACACAGTACTGAACACTGAACATTGTGCACTGAGCACTGAACACAGTACTGAGCACTGAACACTGAGCACTGAGCACAGAACACTGAGCACTGAACACTGAACACTGAGCACTGAACACTGAGCACTGAGCACTGAGCTCTGAACACTGAACACTGAGCACTGAACACTGAACACTAGCACTGAGACTGAACACTGTGCACTGAACACTTAGCACTGAACACTGAGCACTGAGCACTGAACACTGAACACTGAGCACTGTGCACAGTGCACTGAACACTGTGCACTGGACACTGAACACTGAGCACTGAACACTGGGCCCTGAGCACTGAGCACTGAGCACTGAACACTGAGCACTGAACACTGAGCACTGAACACTAGCACTGAGACTAAACACTGTGCACTGAACACTGAGCACTGAACACTGAGCAGTGAGTCTGAACACTGTGCACTGAGCACTGAACACTGAGCACTGAGACTGACCACTGTACACTGAGCACTGAACACTGAGCACTTAACACTGAGCACTGAACACTGAGCACTGAGACTGAACACTGTGCACTGAACACTGAGCACTGAACAGTGAGCACTGAGACTGAACACTGTGCACTGAACACTGAGCACTGAACACTGAGCAGTGAGACTGACCACTGAGCACTGAGCACTGAACACTGAGCACTGAGACTGAACACTGTACACTGAGCACTGAACACTCTGCACTGAACACTGAGCACTGAACACTGAACACTGAGCAGTGAGACTGAACACTGTCCACTGAGCACGGAACACTGAGCACTGAGACTGAACACTGTACACTGAGCACTGAACACTGAGCACTGAACACTGAGCACTGAACACTGAACACTGAGCACTGAACACTGAACACTGAGCACTGAGACTGAACACTGTGCACTGAGCACTGAACACTGAGCACTGAACAGTGAGCACTGACACTGAACACTGTGCACTGAACACTGAGCACTGAACACTGAGGACTGAGCACTGAGCACTGAGCACTGAGCACTGAACACTGAGCACTGAGACTGAACACTGTACACTGAGCACTGAACACTCTGCACTGAACACTGAGCACTGAACACTGAACACTGAGCAGTGAGACTGAACACTGTCCACTGAGCACGGAACACTGAGCACTGAGACTGAACACTGTGCACTGAGCACTGAACACTGAGCACTGAACACTGAGCACTGAACACTGAACACTGAGCACTGAACACTGAGCACTGAACACTGAGCACTGAGCACTGAACACTGAGCACTGAGCACTGAGCACTGAGCACTGAACACTGAGCACTGAGCACAGTGCACTGAACACTGTGCACTGGACACTGAACACTGAACCCTAGCACTGAGACTGAACACTGTGCACTGAACACTTAGCACTGAACACTGAGCACTGAGCACTGAACACTGAGCACTGAGCACAGAACACTGAGCACTGAACACTGAGCACTGAACACTGAGCACTGAGCACAGTGCACTGAACACTGTGCACTGGACACTGAACACTGAGCACTGAACACTGGGCCCTGAGCACTGAACACTGAGCACTGAACACTGAGCACTGAACACTAGCACTGAGACTAAACACTGTGCACTGAACACTGAGCACTGAACACTGAGCAGTGAGTCTGAACACTGTGCACTGAGCACTGAACACTGAGCACTGAGACTGACCACTGTACACTGAGCACTGAACACTGAGCACTGAACACTGAACATTGAGACTGAACACTGTGCACTGAGCACTGAACACTGAGCACTGAACAGTGAGCACTGAGACTGAACACTGTGCACTGAACACTGAGCACTGAACACTGAGCAGTGAGACTGAACAGTGAGCACTGAGCAGTGAACACTGAGCACTGAACACTGAGCACTGAACGCTGAGCAGTGAGACTGAACACTGAGCACTGAGCACTGAACACTGAGCACTGAGACTGAACACTGTACACTGAGCACTGAACACTCTGCACTGAACACTGAGCACTGAACACTGAACACTGAGCAGTGAGACTGAACACTGTCCACTGAGCACGGAACACTGAGCACTGAGACTGAACACTGTGCACTGAGCACTGAACACTGAGCACTGAACACTGAGCACTGAACACTGAACACTGAGCACTGAACACTGAGCTCTGAGCACTGAACACTGTGCACTGAGCACTGAGCACTGAACACTGAGCACTGAGCACTGAACACTGAGCACTGAGCACTGAGCACTGAGCACTGAACACTGAACACTGAGCACTGAAGACTGAGCACTGAAGACTGAGCACTGAGCACCGAGCACTGTGCACTGAGCACTGAACACTGAACACTGAGCACTGAACACTGAGCAGTGAACACAGTGCACTAAACACTGAGCAGTGAGACTGAACACTGGGCACTGAGCACTGAGCACTGAGACTGAACACTGTGCACTGAACACAGTACTGAACACTGAACATTGTGCACTGAGCACTGAACACAGTACTGAGCACTGAACACTGAGCACTGAGAACAGAACACTGAGCACTGAACACTGAGCACTGAACACTGAGCACTGAGCACTGAGCTCTGAACACTGAACACTGAGCACTGAGCACAGTGCACTGAACACTGTGCACTGGACACTGAACACTGAACACTAGCACTGAGACTGAACACTGTGCACTGAACACTTAGCACTGAACACTGAGCACTGAACACTGAGCACTGAGCACTGAACACTGAACACTGAGCACTGAGCACAGTGCACTGAACACTGTGCACTGGACACTGAACACTGAGCACTGAACACTGGGCCCTCAGCACTGAGCACTGAGCACTGAACACTGAGCCCTGAACACTAGCACTGAGACTGAACACTGTGCACTGAACACTGAGCACTGAACACTGAGCAGTGAGTCTGAACACTGTGCACTGAGCACTGAACACTGAGCACTGAGACTGACCACTGTACACTGAGCACTGAGACTGAACACTGTGCACTGAGCACTGAACACTAGCACTGAGACTGAACACTGTGCACTGAACACTTAGCACTGAACACTGAGCACTGAACACTGAGCACTGAACACTGAACACTGAGCACTGAGCACAGTGCACTGAACACTGTGCACTGGACACTGAACACTGAGCACTGAACACTGGGCCCTGAACACTGTGCACTGAGCACTGAGCACTGAGCACCATACACTGGGAACTGAACACTGAACACTGAGCACTGAGCACAGAGCACTGAACACTGAGCACTGAGACTGAACACTGAGCACTGAACACTGAGTTCTGAAGACTGAGCACTGAGCACCGAGCACTGTGCACTGAACACTGAGCACTGAAGACTGAGCACTGAAGACTGAGCACTGAGCACCGAGCACTGTGCACTGAGCACTGAACACTGAACACTGAGCACTGAACACTGAGCAGTGAACACAGTGCACTAAACACTGAGCAGTGAGACTGAACACTGGGCACTTAGCACTGAGCACTGAGACTGAACACTGTGCACTGAACACAGTACTGAACACTGAACATTGTGCACTGAGCACTGAACACAGTACTGAGCAGTGAACACTGAGCACTGAGCACAGAACACTGAGCACTGAACACTGAGCACTGAACACTGAGCACTGAGCTCTGAACACTGAACACTGAGCACTGAGCACAGTGCACTGAACACTGTGCACTGGACACTGAACACTGAACACTAGCACTGAGACTGAACACTGTGCACTGAACACTTAGCACTGAACACTGAGCACTGAACACTGAGCACTGAGCACTGAACACTGAACACTGAGCACTGAGCACAGTGCACTGAACACTGTGCACTGGACACTGAACACTGAGCACTGAACACTGGGCCCTGAGCACTGAGCACTGTGCACTGAACACTGAGCACTGAACACTGAGCAGTGAGTCTGAACACTGTGCACTGAGCACTGAACACTGAGCACTGAGACTGACCACTGTACACTGAGCACTGAGACTGAACACTGTGCACTGAGCACTGAACACTAGCACTGAGACTGAACACTGTGCACTGAACACTTAGCACTGAACACTGAGCACTGAACACTGAGCACTGAACACTGAGCACTGAGCACAGTGCACTGAACACTGTGCACTGGACACTGAACACTGAGCACTGAACACTGGGCCCTGAACACTGTGCACTGAGCACTGAACACTGAACACTAGCACTGAGACTGAACACTGTGCACTGAACACTGAGCACTGAACAATGAGCAGTGAGTCTGAACACTGTGCACTGAGCACTGAACACTGAGCACTGAGACTGACCACTGTACACTGAGCACTGAACACTGAGCACTGAACACTGAGCACTGAACACTGAACACTGAGCACTGAGACTGAACACTGTGCACTGAGCACTGAACACTGAGCACTGAACAGTGAGCACTGACACTGAACACTGTGAACTGAACACTGTGCACTGAACACTGAGCACTGAACACTGAGCAGTGAGACTGAACACTGTACACTGAGCACTGAACACTCTGCATTGAACACTGAGCACTGAACACTGAACACTGAGCAGTGAGACTGAACACTGTCCACTGAGCACGGAACACTGAGCACTGAGACTGAACACTGTACACTGAGCACTGAACACTGAGCACTGAACACTGAGCACTGAGACTGAACACTGAGCACTGAAGACTGAGCACTGAAGACTGAGCACTGAGCACCGAGCACTGTGCACTGAACAATGAGCACTGTGCAAGGGAAAATGAGCACTATGTACTAAACACTGAACACTGAACATTGTGCACTGAGCACTGAACACAGTACTGAGCACTGAACACAGTACTGAGCACTGAACACTGAGCACGGTGCACTGAGCACTGAGCACTGTGCACTGAGCACTGAACACTGAGCACTGTGCACTGTGCACTGAGCACTGAACACTGAGCACTGAGATTGAACACTGTGCACTGAGCCCTGAACACTGAGCACTGAGACTGAACACTGAACACTGTGCACTGAGCACTAAGCACTGAACAATGAACACTGAGCACTGAACACTGAGCACTGAACACTGGGCACTGAGCACTGAGCACTGAACACTGAACACTGAGCACTGAACACTGAGCACTGAACACTGTGCACTGAACACTGAGCACTGAACACTGAGCACTGAGACTGAACACTGTGCACTGAGCACTGAACACTGAGCACTGAACACTGAGCACGTAACACTGAGCACAGAGCACTGAACACTGTGCACTGAGCACTGAACACTGTGCACTGAATACTGAGCACTGAGCATTGAACACTGAGCACTGAGACTGAACACTGTGCACTGAGCACTGAACACTGAGCACTGAACACTGAGCAGTGAGACTGAACACTGTGCACTCAGCACTGAACACTGAGACTGAACACTGTGCACTGAACACTGAGCAGTGAGACTGAACACTGTGCACTGAACACTGAACACTCAGACTGACCACTGTGCACTGAGACTGACCACTCTACATTGAGAACTGAACACTGAGCACTGGACACTGAACACTGAACACTAGCACTGAGACTGAACACTGTGCACTGAACACTTAGCACTGAACACTGAGCACTGAACACTGAGCACTGAGCACTGAACACTGAACACTGAGCACTGTGCACAGTGCACTGAACACTGTGCACTGGACACTGAACACTGAGCACTGAACACTGGGCCCTGAGCACTGAGCACTGAGCACTGAACACTGAGCACTGAACACTGAGCACTGAACACTAGCACTGAGACTAAACACTGTGCACTGAACACTGAGCACTGAACACTGAGCAGTGAGTCTGAACACTGTGCACTGAGCACTGAACACTGAGCACTGAGACTGACCACTGTACACTGAGCACTGAACACTGAGCACTGAACACTGAGCACTGAACACTGAACACTGAGCACTGAGACTGAACACTGTGCACTGAGCACTGAACACTGAGCACTGAACAGTGAGCACTGAGACTGAACACTGTGCACTGAACACTGAGCACTGAACACTGAGCAGTGAGACTGAACACTGAGCACTGAGCACTGAACACTGAGCACTGAGACTGAACACTGTACACTGAGCACTGAACACTCTGCACTGAACACTGAGCACTGAACACTGAACACTGAGCAGTGAGACTGAACACTGTCCACTGAGCACGGAACACTGAGCACTGAGACTGAACACTGTGTACTGAGCACTGAACACTGAGCACTGAACACTGAGCACTGAACACTGAACACTGAGCACTGAACACTGAACACTGAGCACTGAGACTGAACACTGTGCACTGAGCACTGAACACTGAGCACTGAACAGTGAGCACTGACACTGAACACTGTGCACTGAACACTGAGCACTGAACACTGAGCAACGAGACTGAACACTGAGCACTGAGCACTGAACACTGAGCACTGAGACTGAACACTGTACACTGAGCACCGAACACTCTGCATTGAACACTGAGCACTGAACACTGAACACTGAGCAGTGAGACTGAACACTGTCCACTGAGCACGGAACACTGAGCACTGAGACTGAACACTGTACACTGAGCACTGAACACTGAGCACTGAACACTGAGCACTGAGACTGAACACTGAGCACTGAAGACTGAGCACTGAAGACTGAGCACTGAGCACCGAGCACTGTGCACTGAACAATGAGCACTGTGCAAGGGAAAATGAGCACTATGTACTAAACACTGAACACTGAACATTGTGCACTGAGCACTGAACACAGTACTGAGCACTGAACACAGTACTGAGCACTGAACACTGAGCACGGTGCACTGAGCACTGAGCACTGTGCACTGAGCACTGAACACTGAGCACTGTGCACTGTGCACTGAGCACTGAACACTGAGCACTGAGATTGAACACTGTGCACTGAGCCCTGAACACTGAGCACTGAGACTGAACACTGAACACTGTGCACTGAGCACTAAGCACTGAACACTGAACACTGAGCACTGAACACTGAGCACTGAACACTGGGCACTGAGCACTGAGCACTGAACACTGAACACTGAGCACTGAACACTGAGCACTGAACACTGTGCACTGAACACTGAGCACTGAACACTGAGCACTGAGACTGAACACTGTGCACTGAGCACTGAACACTGAGCACTGAACACTGAACACTGTGCACTGAATACTGAGCACTGAGCATTGAACACTGTGCACTGAATTCTGAGCACTGAGCACTGAACACTGAGCACTGAGACTGAACACTGAGCACTGAACACTGAGCAGTGAGACTGAACACTGTGCACTCAGCACTGAACACTGAGACTGAACACTGTGCACTGAACACTGAGCAGTGAGACTGAACACTGTGCACTGAACACTGAGCAGTGAGACTGAACACTGTGCACTGAACACTGAACACTCAGACTGACCACTGTGCACTGAGACTGACCACTCTACATTGAGAACTGAACACTGAGCACTGGACACTGAACACTGAACACTAGCACTGAGACTGAACACTGTGCACTGAACACTTAGCACTGAACACTGAGCACTGAACACTGAGCACTGAGCACTGAACACTGAACACTGAGCACTGTGCACAGTGCACTGAACACTGTGCACTGGACACTGAACACTGAGCACTGAACACTGGGCCCTGAGCACTGAGCACTGAGCACTGAACACTGAGCACTGAACACTGAGCACTGAACACTAGCACTGAGACTAAACACTGTGCACTGAACACTGAGCACTGAACACTGAGCAGTGAGTCTGAACACTGTGCACTGAGCACTGAACACTGAGCACTGAGACTGACCACTGTACACTGAGCACTGAACACTGAGCACTGAACACTGAGCACTGAACACTGAACACTGAGCACTGAGACTGAACACTGTGCACTGAGCACTGAACACTGAGCACTGAACAGTGAGCACTGACACTGAACACTGTGCACTGAACACTGAGCACTGAACACTGAGCAGTGAGACTGAACACTGAGCACTGAGCACTGAACACTGTACACTGAGCACTGAACACTCTGCACTGAACACTGAGCACTGAACACTGAACACTGAGCAGTGAGACTGAACACTGTCCACTGAGCACGGAACACTGAGCACTGAGACTGAACACTGTACACTGAGCACTGAACACTGAGCACTCAACACTGAGCACTGAACACTGAACACTGAGCACTGAGACTGAACACTGTGCAATGAACACTGAACACTGAGCACTGAACAGTGAGCACTGACACTGAACACTGTGCACTGAACACTGAGCACTGAACACTGAGCAGTGAGACTGAACACTGAGCACTGAGCACTGAACACTGAGCACTGAGACTGAACACTGTACACTGAGCACTGAACACTCTGCACAGAACACTGAGCACTGAACACTGAACACTGAGCAGTGAGACTGAACACTGTCCACTGAGCACGGAACACTGAGCACTGAGACTGAACACTGTGCACTGAGCACTGAACACTGAGCACTGAACACTGAGCTCTGAGCACTGAACACTGTGCACTGAGCACTGAGCACTGAACACTGAGCACTGAGCACTGAACACTGAGCACTGAGCACTGAGCACTGAGCACTGAACACTGAACACTGAGCACTGAGCACAGTGCACTGAACACTGTCCACTGGACACTGAACACTGAACCCTAGCACTGAGACTGAACACTGTGCACTGAACACTTAGCACTGAACACTGAACACTGAGCACTGAGACTGAACACTGTGCACTGAGCACTGAACACTGAGCACTGAACAGTGAGCACTGACACTGAACACTGTGCACTGAACACTGAGCACTGAACACTGAGCAGTGAGACTGAACACTGAGCACTGAGCACTGAACACTGAGCACTGAGACTGAACACTGTACACTGAGCACTGAACACTCTGCACTGAACACTGAGCACTGAACACTGAACACTGAGCAGTGAGACTGAACACTGTCCACTGAGCACGGAACACTGAGCACTGAGACTGGACACTGTGCACTGAGCACTGAACACTGAGCACTGAACACTGAGCTCTGAGCACTGAACACTGTGCACTGAGCACTGAGCACTGAACACTGAGCACTGAGCACTGAACACTGAGCACTGAGCACTGAGCACTGAGCACTGAACACTGAACACTGAGCACTGAGCACAGTGCACTGAACACTGTCCACTGGACACTGAACACTGAACCCTAGCACTGAGACTGAACACTGTGCACTGAACACTTGGCACTGAACACTGAGCACTGAGCACTGAGCACTGAGCACTGAGCACAGAACACTGAGCACTGAACACTGAGCACTGAACACTGAGCACTGAGCACAGTGCACTGAACACTGTGCACTGGACACTGAACACTGAGCACTGAACACTGGGCCCTGAGCACTGAACACTGAGCACTGAACACTGAGCACTGAACACTAGCACTGAGACTAAACACTGTGCACTGAACACTGAGCACTGAACACTGAGCAGTGAGTCTGAACACTGTGCACTGAGCACTGAACACTGAGCACTGAGACTGACCACTGTACACTGAGCACTGAACACTGAGCACTGAACACTGAACATTGAGACTGAACACTGTGCACTGAGCACTGAACACTGAGCACCGAACAGTGAGCACTGAGACTGAACACTGTGCACTGAACACTGAGCACTGAACACTGAGCAGTGAGACTGAACAGTGAGCACTGAGCAGTGAACACTGAGCACTGAACACTGAGCACTGAACACTGAGCAGTGAGACTGAACACTGAGCACTGAGCACTGAACACTGAGCATTGAGACTGAACACTGTGCACTGAGCACTGAACACTGAGCACTGAACACTGAACACTGAGCAGTGAGACTGAACACTGTCCACTCAGCACGGAACACTGAGCACTGAGACTGAACACTGTGCACTGAGCACTGAACACTGAGCACTGAGCACTGAACACTGAGCACTGAGCACTGAACACTGAGCACTGAGACTGACCACTGTACACTGAGCACTGAGACTGAACACTGTGCACTGAGCACTGAACACTGAGCACTGAGCACTGAGCACTGAGCACTGAACACTGAACACTGAGCACAGTGCACTGAACACTGTCCACTGGACACTGAACACTGAACCCTAGCACTGAGACTGAACACTGTGCACTGAACACTTAGCACTGAACACTGAACACTGAGCACTGAGACTGAACACTGTGCACTGAGCACTGAACACTGAGCACTGAACAGTGAGCACTGACACTGAACACTGTGCACTGAACACTGAGCACTGAACACTGAGGACTGAGCACTGAGCACTGAGCACTGAGCACTGAACACTGAGCACTGAGACTGAACACTGTACACTGAGCACTGAACACTCTGCACTGAACACTGAGCACTGAACACTGAACACTGAGCAGTGAGACTGAACACTGTCCACTGAGCACGGAACACTGAGCACTGAGACTGAACACTGTGCACTGAGCACTGAACACTGAGCACTGAACACTGAGCTCTGAGCACTGAACACTGTGCACTGAGCACTGAGCACTGAACACTGAGCACTGAGCACTGAACACTGAGCACTGAGCACTGAGCACTGAGCACTGAACACTGAACACTGAGCACTGAGCACAGTGCACTGAACACTGTCCACTGGATACTGAACACTGAAACCTAGCACTGAGACTGAACACTGTGCACTGAACACTTGGCACTGAACACTGAGCACTGAGCACTGAGCACTGAGCACAGAACACTGAGCACTGAACACTGAGCACTGAACACTGAGCACTGAGCACAGTGCACTGAACACTGTGCACTGGACACTGAACACTGAGCACTGAACACTGGGCCCTGAGCACTGAACACTGAGCACTGAACACTGAGCACTGAACACTAGCACTGAGACTAAACACTGTGCACTGAACACTGAGCACTGAACACTGAGCAGTGAGTCTGAACACTGTGCACTGAGCACTGAACACTGAGCACTGAGACTGACCACTGTACACTGAGCACTGAACACTGAGCACTGAACACTGAACATTGAGACTGAACACTGTGCACTGAGCACTGAACACTGAGCACTGAACAGTGAGCACTGAGACTGAACACTGTGCACTGAACACTGAGCACTGAACACTGAGCAGTGAGACTGAACAGTGAGCACTGAGCAGTGAACACTGAGCACTGAACACTGAGCACTGAACACTGAGCAGTGAGACTGAACACTGAGCACTGAGCACTGAACACTGAGCATTGAGACTGAACACTGTGCACTGAGCACTGAACACTGAGCACTGAACACTGAACACTGAGCAGTGAGACTGAACACTGTCCACTCAGCACGGAACACTGAGCACTGAGACTGAACACTGTGCACTGAGCACTGAACACTGAGCACTGAACACTGAGCACTGAACACTGAACACTGAGCACTGAACACTGAGCTCTGAGCACTGAACACTGAGCACTGAACACTGTGCACTGAGCACTGAGCACTGAACACTGAGCACTGAGCACTGAACACTGAGCACTGAGACTGAACACTGTACACTGAGCACTGAGACTGAACACTGTGCACTGAGCACTGAACACTAGCACTGAGACTGAACACTGTGCACTGAACACTTAGCACTGAACACTGAGCACTGAACACTGAGCACTGAACACTGAACACTGAGCACTGAGCACAGTGCACTGAACACTGTGCACTGGACACTGAACACTGAGCACTGAACACTGAGCACTGAACACTGGGCCCTGAACACTGTGCACTGAGCACTGAGCACTGAGCACCATACACTGGGAACTGAACACTGAACACTGAGCACTGAGCACAGAGCACTGAACACTGAGCACTGAGACTGAACACTGAGCACTGAACACTGAGTTCTGAAGACTGAGCACTGAGCACCGAGCACTGTGCACTGAACACTGAGCACTGAACACTGAGCACTGAAGACTGAGCACTGAGCACCGAGCACTGTGCACTGAGCACTGAACACTGAACACTGAGCACTGAACACTGAGCAGTGAACACAGTGCACTAAACACTGAGCAGTGAGACTGAACACTGGGCACTGAGCACTGAGCACTGAGACTGAACACTGTGCACTGAACACAGTACTGAACACTGAACATTGTGCACTGAGCACTGAACACAGTACTGAGCACTGAACACTGAGCACTGAGCACAGAACACTGAGCACTGAACACTGAACACTGAGCACTGAACACTGAGCACTGAGCACTGAGCTCTGAACACTGAACACTGAGCACTGAGCACAGTGCACTGAACACTGTGCACTGGACACTGAGCACTGAACACTGAGCACTGAACACTAGCACTGAGACTGAACACTGTGCACTGAACACTGAGCACTGAACACTGAGCAGTGAGTCTGAACACTGTGCACTGAGCACTGAACACTGAGCACTGAGACTGACCACTGTACACTGAGCACTGAGCACTGAGCACTGAGCACTGAACACTGAACACTGAGCACTGAGACTGAACACTGTGCACTGAGCACTGAACACTGAGCACTGAACAGTGAGCACTGAGACTGAACACTGTGCACTGAACACTGAACACTCAGACTGACCACTGTGCACTGAGACTGACCACTCTACATTGAGAACTGAACACTGAGCACTGGACACTGAACACTGAACACTAGCACTGAGACTGAACACTGTGCACTGAACACTTAGCACTGAACACTGAGCACTGAGCACTGAACACTGAACACTGAGCACTGTGCACAGTGCACTGAACACTGTGCACTGGACACTGAACACTGAGCACTGAACACTGGGCCCTGAGCACTGAGCACTGAGCACTGAACACTGAGCACTGAACACTGAGCACTGAACACTAGCACTGAGACTAAACACTGTGCACTGAACACTGAGCACTGAACACTGAGCAGTGAGTCTGAACACTGTGCACTGAGCACTGAACACTGAGCACTGAGACTGACCACTGTACACTGAGCACTGAACACTGAGCACTTAACACTGAGCACTGAACACTGAGCACTGAGACTGAACACTGTGCACTGAACACTGAGCACTGAACAGTGAGCACTGAGACTGAACACTGTGCACTGAACACTGAGCACTGAACACTGAGCAGTGAGACTGACCACTGAGCACTGAGCACTGAACACTGAGCACTGAGACTGAACACTGTACACTGAGCACTGAACACTCTGCACTGAACACTGAGCACTGAACACTGAACACTGAGCAGTGAGACTGAACACTGTCCACTGAGCACGGAACACTGAGCACTGAGACTGAACACTGTACACTGAGCACTGAACACTGAGCACTGAACACTGAGCACTGAACACTGAACACTGAGCACTGAACACTGAACACTGAGCACTGAGACTGAACACTGTGCACTGAGCACTGAACACTGAGCACTGAACAGTGAGCACTGACACTGAACACTGTGCACTGAACACTGAGCACTGAACACTGAGGACTGAGCACTGAGCACTGAGCACTGAGCACTGAACACTGAGCACTGAGACTGAACACTGTACACTGAGCACTGAACACTCTGCACTGAACACTGAGCACTGAACACTGAACACTGAGCAGTGAGACTGAACACTGTCCACTGAGCACGGAACACTGAGCACTGAGACTGAACACTGTGCACTGAGCACTGAACACTGAGCACTGAACACTGAGCACTGAACACTGAACACTGAGCACTGAACACTGAGCACTGAACACTGAGCACTGAGCACTGAACACTGAGCACTGAGCACTGAGCACTGAGCACTGAACACTGAGCACTGAGCACAGTGCACTGAACACTGTCCACTGGACACTGAACACTGAACCCTAGCACTGAGACTGAACACTGTGCACTGAACACTTAGCACTGAACACTGAGCACTGAGCACTGAACACTGAGCACTGAGCACAGAACACTGAGCACTGAACACTGAGCACTGAACACTGAGCACTGAGCACAGTGCACTGAACACTGTGCACTGGACACTGAACACTGAGCACTGAACACTGGGCCCTGAGCACTGAACACTGAGCACTGAACACTGAGCACTGAACACTAGCACTGAGACTAAACACTGTGCACTGAACACTGAGCACTGAACACTGAGCAGTGAGTCTGAACACTGTGCACTGAGCACTGAACACTGAGCACTGAGACTGACCACTGTACACTGAGCACTGAACACTGAGCACTGAACACTGAACATTGAGACTGAACACTGTGCACTGAGCACTGAACACTGAGCACTGAACAGTGAGCACTGAGACTGAACACTGTGCACTGAACACTGAGCACTGAACACTGAGCAGTGAGACTGAACAGTGAGCACTGAGCAGTGAACACTGAGCACTGAACACTGAGCACTGAACACTGAGCAGTGAGACTGAACACTGAGCACTGAGCACTGAACACTGAGCACTGAGACTGAACACTGTACACTGAGCACTGAACACTCTGCACTGAACACTGAGCACTGAACACTGAACACTGAGCAGTGAGACTGAACACTGTCCACTGAGCACGGAACACTGAGCACTGAGACTGAACACTGTACACTGAGCACTGAACACTGAGCACTGAACACTGAGCACTGAACACTGAACACTGAGCACTGAACACTGAGCTCTGAGCACTGAACACTGTGCACTGAGCACTGAGCACTGAACACTGAGCACTGAGCACTGAACACTGAGCACTGAGCACTGAGCACTGAGCACTGAACACTGAACACTGAGCACTGAGCACAGTGCACTGAACACTGTCCACTGGACACTGAACACTGAACCCTAGCACTGAGACTGAACACTGTGCACTGAACACTTAGCACTGAACACTGAGCACTGAGCACTGAGCACTGAACACTGAGCACTGAGCACAGAACACTGAGCACTGAACACTGAGCACTGAGCACAGTGCACTGAACACTGTGCACTGGACACTGAACACTGAGCACTGAACACTGGGCCCTGAGCACTGAACACTGAGCACTGAACACTGAACACTAGCACTGAGACTAAACACTGTGCACTGAACACTGAGCACTGAACACTGAGCAGTGAGTCTGAACACTGTGCACTGAGCACTGAACACTGAGCACTGAGACTGACCACTGTACACTGAGCACTGAACACTGAACACTGAACAGTGAGCACTGAGACTGAACACTGTGCACTGAACACTGAGCACTGAACACTGAGCAGTGAGACTGAACACTGAGCACTGAGCACTGAACACTGAGCACTGAGACTGAACACTGTACACTGAGCACTGAACACTCTGCACTGAACACTGAGCACTGAACACTGAACACTGAGCAGTGAGACTGAACACTGACCACTGAGCACGGAACACTGAGCACTGAGACTGAACACTGTACACGGAGCACTGAACACTGAGCACTGAACACTGAGCACTGAACACTGAACACTGAGCACTGAACACTGAACACTGAGCACTGAGACTGAACACTGTGCACTGAGCACTGAACACTGAGCACTGAACAGTGAGCACTGACACTGAACACTGTGCACTGAACACTGAGCACTGAACACTGAGCAGTGAGACTGAACACTGAGCACTGAGCACTGAACACTGAGCACTGAGACTGAACACTGTACACTGAGCACTGAACACTCTGCACTGAACACTGAGCACTGAACACTGAACACTGAGCAGTGAGACTGAACACTGTCCACTGAGCACGGAACACTGAGCACTGAGACTGAACACTGTGCACTGAGCACTGAACACTGAGCACTGAACACTGAGCACTGAACACTGAACACTGAGCACTGAACACTGAGCACTGAACACTGAGCACTGAGACTGAACACTGTGCACTGAGCACTGAACACTGAGCACTGAACACTGAGCACTGAACACTGAACACTGAGCACTGAACACTGAGCTCTGAGCACTGAACACTGAGCACTGAGCACAGTGCACTGAACACTGTGCACTGGACACTGAACACTGAGCACTGAACACTGGGCCCTGAGCACTGAACACTGAGCACTGAACACTGAGCACTGAACACTAGCACTGAGACTAAACACTGTGCACTGAACACTGAGCACTGAACACTGAGCAGTGAGTCTGAACACTGTGCACTGAGCACTGAACACTGAGCACTGAGACTGACCACTGTACACTGAGCACTGAACACTGAGCACTGAACACTGAACATTGAGACTGAACACTGTGCACTGAGCACTGAACACTGAGCACTGAACAGTGAGCACTGAGACTGAACACTGTGCACTGAACACTGAGCACTGAACACTGAGCAGTGAGACTGAACAGTGAGCACTGAGCAGTGAACACTGAGCACTGAACACTGAGCACTGAACACTGAGCAGTGAGACTGAACACTGAGCACTGAGCACTGAACACTGAGCATTGAGACTGAACACTGTGCACTGAGCACTGAACACTGAGCACTGAACACTGAACACTGAGCAGTGAGACTGAACACTGTCCACTCAGCACGGAACACTGAGCACTGAGACTGAACACTGTGCACTGAGCACTGAACACTGAGCACTGAACACTGAGCACTGAACACTGAACACTGAGCACTGAACACTGAGCTCTGAGCACGGAACACTGTGCACTGAGCACTGAGCACTGAACACTGAGCACTGAGCACTGAACACTGAGCACTGAGACTGACCACTGTACACTGAGCACTGAGACTGAACACTGTGCACTGAGCACTGAACACTGAGCACTGAGCACTGAGCACTGAGCACTGAACACTGAACACTGAGCACAGTGCACTGAACACTGTCCACTGGACACTGAACACTGAACCCTAGCACTGAGACTGAACACTGTGCACTGAACACTTAGCACTGAACACTGAACACTGAGCACTGAGACTGAACACTGTGCACTGAGCACTGAACACTGTGCACTGAACAGTGAGCACTGACACTGAACACTGTGCACTGAACACTGAGCACTGAACACTGAGCAGTGAGACTGAACACTGAGCACTGAGCACTGAACACTGAGCACTGAGACTGAACACTGTACACTGAGCACTGAACACTCTGCACTGAACACTGAGCACTGAACACTGAACACTGAGCAGTGAGACTGAACACTGTCCACTGAGCACGGAACACTGAGCACTGAGACTGAACACTGTGCACTGAGCACTGAACACTGAGCACTGAACACTGAGCTCTGAGCACTGAACACTGTGCACTGAGCACTGAGCACTGAACACTGAGCACTGAGCACTGAACACTGAGCACTGAGCACTGAGCACTGAGCACTGAACACTGAACACTGAGCACTGAGCACAGTGCACTGAACACTGTCCACTGGACACTGAACACTGAACCCTAGCACTGAGACAGAACACTGTGCACTGAACACTTGGCACTGAACACTGAGCACTGAGCACTGAGCACTGAGCACTGAGCACAGAACACTGAGCACTGAACACTGAGCACTGAACACTGAGCACTGAGCACAGTGCACTGAACACTGTGCACTGGACACTGAACACTGAGCACTGAACACTGGGCCCTGAGCACTGAACACTGAGCACTGAACACTGAGCACTGAACACTAGCACTGAGACTAAACACTGTGCACTGAACACTGAGCACTGAACACTGAGCAGTGAGTCTGAACACTGTGCACTGAGCACTGAACACTGAGCACTGAGACTGACCACTGTACACTGAGCACTGAACACTGAGCACTGAACACTGAACATTGAGACTGAACACTGTGCACTGAGCACTGAACACTGAGCACTGAACAGTGAGCACTGAGACTGAACACTGTGCACTGAACACTGAGCACTGAACACTGAGCAGTGAGACTGAACAGTGAGCACTGAGCAGTGAACACTGAGCACTGAACACTGAGCACTGAACACTGAGCAGTGAGACTGAACACTGAGCACTGAGCACTGAACACTGAGCATTGAGACTGAACACTGTGCACTGAGCACTGAACACTGAGCACTGAACACTGAACACTGAGCAGTGAGACTGAACACTGTCCACTCAGCACGGAACACTGAGCACTGAGACTGAACACTGTGCACTGAGCACTGAACACTGAGCACTGAACACTGAGCACTGAACACTGAACACTGAGCACTGAACACTGAGCTCTGAGCACTGAACACTGAGCACTGAACACTGTGCACTGAGCACTGAGCACTGAACACTGAGCACTGAGCACTGAACACTGAGCACTGAGACTGAACACTGTACACTGAGCACTGAGACTGAACACTGTGCACTGAGCACTGAACACTAGCACTGAGACTGAACACTGTGCACTGAACACTTAGCACTGAACACTGAGCACTGAACACTGAGCACTGAACACTGAACACTGAGCACTGAGCACAGTGCACTGAACACTGTGCACTGGACACTGAACACTGAGCACTGAACACTGGGCTCTGAACACTGTGCACTGAGCACTGAGCACTGAGCACCATACACTGGGAACTGAACACTGAACACTGAGCACTGAGCACAGAGCACTGAACACTGAGCACTGAGACTGAACACTGAGCACTGAACACTGAGTTCTGAAGACTGAGCACTGAGCACCGAGCACTGTGCACTGAACACTGAGCACTGAAGACTGAGCACTGAAGACTGAGCACTGAGCACCGAGCACTGTGCACTGAGCACTGAACACTGAACACTGAGCACTGAACACTGAGCAGTGAACACAGTGCACTAAACACTGAGCAGTGAGACTGAACACTGGGCACTGAGCACTGAGCACTGAGACTGAACACTGTGCACTGAACACAGTACTGAACACTGAACATTGTGCACTGAGCACTGAACACAGTACTGAGCACTGAACACTGAGCACTGAGCACAGAACACTGAGCACTGAACACTGAACACTGAGCACTGAACACTGAGCACTGAGCACTGAGCTCTGAACACTGAACACTGAGCACTGAGCACAGTGCACTGAACACTGTGCACTGGACACTGAGCACTGAACACTGAGCACTGAACACTAGCACTGAGACTGAACACTGTGCACTGAACACTGAGCACTGAACACTGAGCAGTGAGTCTGAACACTGTGCACTGAGCACTGAACACTGAGCACTGAGACTGACCACTGTACACTGAGCACTGAACACTGAGCACTGAACACTGAACACTGAGCACTGAGACTGAACACTGTGCACTGAGCACTGAACACTGAGCACTGAACAGTGAGCACTGAGACTGAACACTGTGCACTGAACACTGAACACTCAGACTGACCACTGTGCACTGAGACTGACCACTCTACATTGAGAACTGAACACTGAGCACTGGACACTGAACACTGAACACTAGCACTGAGACTGAACACTGTGCACTGAACACTTAGCACTGAACACTGAGCACTGAGCACTGAACACTGAACACTGAGCACTGTGCACAGTGCACTGAACACTGTGCACTGGACACTGAACACTGAGCACTGAACACTGGGCCCTGAGCACTGAGCACTGAGCACTGAACACTGAGCACTGAACACTGAGCACTGAACACTAGCACTGAGACTAAACACTGTGCACTGAACACTGAGCACTGAACACTGAGCAGTGAGTCTGAACACTGTGCACTGAGCACTGAACACTGAGCACTGAGACTGACCACTGTACACTGAGCACTGAACACTGAGCACTTAACACTGAGCACTGAACACTGAGCACTGAGACTGAACACTGAGCACTGAACACTGAGCACTGAACAGTGAGCACTGAGACTGAACACTGTGCACTGAACACTGAGCACTGAACACTGAGCAGTGAGACTGAACAGTGAGCACTGAGCAGTGAACACTGAGCACTGAACACTGAGCACTGAACACTGAGCAGTGAGACTGAACACTGAGCACTGAGCACTGAACACTGAGCACTGAGACTGAACACTGTACACTGAGCACTGAACACTCTGCACTGAACACTGAGCACTGAACACTGAACACTGAGCAGTGAGACTGAACACTGTCCACTGAGCACGGAACACTGAGCACTGAGACTGAACACTGTGCACTGAGCACTGAACACTGAGCACTGAACACTGAGCACTGAACACTGAACACTGAGCACTGAACACTGAGCTCTGAGCACTGAACACTGTGCACTGAGCACTGAGCACTGAACACTGAGCACTGAGCACTGAACACTGAGCACTGAGCACTGAGCACTGAGCACTGAACACTGAACACTGAGCACTGAGCACAGTGCACTGAACACTGTCCACTGGACACTGAACACTGAACCCTAGCACTGAGACTGAACACTGTGCACTGAACACTTAGCACTGAACACTGAGCACTGAGCACTGAGCACTGAACACTGAGCACTGAGCACAGAACACTGAGCACTGAACACTGAGCACTGAACACTGAGCACTGAGCACAGTGCACTGAACACTGTGCACTGGACACTGAACACTGAGCACTGAACACTGGGCCCTGAGCACTGAACACTGAGCACTGAACACTGAACACTAGCACTGAGACTAAACACTGTGCACTGAACACTGAGCACTGAACACTGAGCAGTGAGTCTGAACACTGTGCACTGAGCACTGAACACTGAGCACTGAGACTGACCACTGTACACTGAGCACTGAACACTGAACACTGAACAGTGAGCACTGAGACTGAACACTGTGCACTGAACACTGAGCACTGAACACTGAGCAGTGAGACTGAACACTGAGCACTGAGCACTGAACACTGAGCACTGAGACTGAACACTGTACACTGAGCACTGAACACTCTGCACTGAACACTGAGCACTGAACACTGAACACTGAGCAGTGAGACTGAACACTGACCACTGAGCACGGAACACTGAGCACTGAGACTGAACACTGTACACGGAGCACTGAACACTGAGCACTGAACACTGAGCACTGAACACTGAACACTGAGCACTGAGCACTGAGCACTGAGACTGAACACTGTGCACTGAGCACTGAACACTGAGCACTGAACAGTGAGCACTGACACTGAACACTGTGCACTGAACACTGAGCACTGAACACTGAGCAGTGAGACTGAACACTGAGCACTGAGCACTGAACACTGAGCACTGAGACTGAACACTGTACACTGAGCACTGAACACTCTGCACTGAACACTGAGCACTGAACACTGAACACTGAGCAGTGAGACTGAACACTGTCCACTGAGCACGGAACACTGAGCACTGAGACTGAACACTGTGCACTGAGCACTGAACACTGAGCACTGAACACTGAGCACTGAACACTGAACACTGAGCACTGAACACTGAGCACTGAACACTGAGCACTGAGACTGAACACTGTGCACTGAGCACTGAACACTGAGCACTGAACACTGAGCACTGAACACTGAGCACTGAACACTGAACACTGAGCACTGAACACTGAGCTCTGAGCACTGAACACTGAGCACTGAGCACAGTGCACTGAACACTGTGCACTGGACACTGAACACTGAGCACTGAACACTGGGCCCTGAGCACTGAACACTGAGCACTGAACACTGAGCACTGAACACTAGCACTGAGACTAAACACTGTGCACTGAACACTGAGCACTGAACACTGAGCAGTGAGTCTGAACACTGTGCACTGAGCACTGAACACTGAGCACTGAGACTGACCACTGTACACTGAGCACTGAACACTGAGCACTGAACACTGAACATTGAGACTGAACACTGTGCACTGAGCACTGAACACTGAGCACTGAACAGTGAGCACTGAGACTGAACACTGTGCACTGAACACTGAGCACTGAACACTGAGCAGTGAGACTGAACAGTGAGCACTGAGCAGTGAACACTGAGCACTGAACACTGAGCACTGAACACTGAGCAGTGAGACTGAACACTGAGCACTGAGCACTGAACACTGAGCATTGAGACTGAACACTGTGCACTGAGCACTGAACACTGAGCACTGAACACGGAACACTGAGCACTGAGACTGAACACTGTGCACTGAGCACTGAACACTGAGCACTGAACACTGAGCACTGAACACTGAACACTGAGCACTGAACACTGAGCTCTGAGCACTGAACACTGTGCACTGAGCACTGAGCACTGAACACTGAGCACTGAGCACTGAACACTGAGCACTGAGACTGACCACTGTACACTGAGCACTGAGACTGAACACTGTGCACTGAGCACTGAACACTGAGCACTGAGCACTGAGCACTGAGCACTGAACACTGAACACTGAGCACAGTGCACTGAACACTGTCCACTGGACACTGAACACTGAACCCTAGCACTGAGACTGAACACTGTGCACTGAACACTTAGCACTGAACACTGAACACTGAGCACTGAGACTGAACACTGTGCACTGAGCACTGAACACTGTGCACTGAACAGTGAGCACTGACACTGAACACTGTGCACTGAACACTGAGCACTGAACACTGAGCAGTGAGACTGAACACTGAGCACTGAGCACTGAACACTGAGCACTGAGACTGAACACTGTACACTGAGCACTGAACACTCTGCACTGAACACTGAGCACTGAACACTGAACACTGAGCAGTGAGACTGAACACTGTCCACTGAGCACGGAACACTGAGCACTGAGACTGAACACTGTGCACTGAGCACTGAACACTGAGCACTGAACACTGAGCTCTGAGCACTGAACACTGTGCACTGAGCACTGAGCACTGAACACTGAGCACTGAGCACTGAACACTGAGCACTGAGCACTGAGCACTGAGCACTGAACACTGAACACTGAGCACTGAGCACAGTGCACTGAACACTGTCCACTGGACACTGAACACTGAACCCTAGCACTGAGACTGAACACTGTGCACTGAACACTTGGCACTGAACACTGAGCACTGAGCACTGAGCACTGAGCACTGAGCACAGAACACTGAGCACTGAACACTGAGCACTGAACACTGAGCACTGAGCACAGTGCACTGAACACTGTGCACTGGACACTGAACACTGAGCACTGAACACTGGGCCCTGAGCACTGAACACTGAGCACTGAACACTGAGCACTGAACACTAGCACTGAGACTAAACACTGTGCACTGAACACTGAGCACTGAACACTGAGCAGTGAGTCTGAACACTGTGCACTGAGCACTGAACACTGAGCACTGAGACTGACCACTGTACACTGAGCACTGAACACTGAGCACTGAACACTGAACATTGAGACTGAACACTGTGCACTGAGCACTGAACACTGAGCACTGAACAGTGAGCACTGAGACTGAACACTGTGCACTGAACACTGAACACTGAACACTGAGCACTGAACACTGAGCAGTGAGACTGAACAGTGAGCACTGAGCAGTGAACACTGAGCACTGAACACTGAGCACTGAACACTGAGCAGTGAGACTGAACACTGAGCACTGAGCACTGAACACTGAGCATTGAGACTGAACACTGTGCACTGAGCACTGAACACTGAGCACTGAACACTGAACACTGAGCAGTGAGACTGAACACTGTCCACTCAGCACGGAACACTGAGCACTGAGACTGAACACTGTGCACTGAGCACTGAACACTGAGCACTGAACACTGAGCACTGAACACTGAACACTGAGCACTGAACACTGAGCTCTGAGCACTGAACACTGAGCACTGAACACTGTGCACTGAGCACTGAGCACTGAACACTGAGCACTGAGCACTGAACACTGAGCACTGAGACTGAACACTGTACACTGAGCACTGAGACTGAACACTGTGCACTGAGCACTGAACACTAGCACTGAGACTGAACACTGTGCACTGAACACTTAGCACTGAACACTGAGCACTGAACACTGAGCACTGAACACTGAACACTGAGCACTGAGCACAGTGCACTGAACACTGTGCACTGGACACTGAACACTGAGCACTGAACACTGGGCCCTGAACACTGTGCACTGAGCACTGAGCACTGAGCACCATACACTGGGAACTGAACACTGAACACTGAGCACTGAGCACAGAGCACTGAACACTGAGCACTGAGACTGAACACTGAGCACTGAACACTGAGTTCTGAAGACTGAGCACTGAGCACCGAGCACTGTGCACTGAACACTGAGCACTGAAGACTGAGCACTGAAGACTGAGCACTGAGCACCGAGCACTGTGCACTGAGCACTGAACACTGAACACTGAGCACTGAACACTGAGCAGTGAACACAGTGCACTAAACACTGAGCAGTGAGACTGAACACTGGGCACTGAGCACTGAGCACTGAGACTGAACACTGTGCACTGAACACAGTACTGAACACTGAACATTGTGCACTGAGCACTGAACACAGTACTGAGCACTGAACACTGAGCACTGAGCACAGAACACTGAGCACTGAACACTGAACACTGAGCACTGAACACTGAGCACTGAGCACTGAGCTCTGAACACTGAACACTGAGCACTGAGCACAGTGCACTGAACACTGTGCACTGGACACTGAGCACTGAACACTGAGCACTGAACACTAGCACTGAGACTGAACACTGTGCACTGAACACTGAGCACTGAACACTGAGCAGTGAGTCTGAACACTGTGCACTGAGCACTGAACACTGAGCACTGAGACTGACCACTGTACACTGAGCACTGAGCACTGAACACTGAACACTGAGCACTGAGACTGAACACTGTGCACTGAGCACTGAACACTGAGCACTGAACAGTGAGCACTGAGACTGAACACTGTGCACTGAACACTGAACACTCAGACTGACCACTGTGCACTGAGACTGACCACTCTACATTGAGAACTGAACACTGAGCACTGGACACTGAACACTGAACACTAGCACTGAGACTGAACACTGTGCACTGAACACTTAGCACTGAACACTGAGCACTGAGCACTGAACACTGAACACTGAGCACTGTGCACAGTGCACTGAACACTGTGCACTGGACACTGAACACTGAGCACTGAACACTGGGCCCTGAGCACTGAGCACTGAGCACTGAACACTGAGCACTGAACACTGAACACTAGCACTGAGACTAAACACTGTGCACTGAACACTGAGCACTGAACACTGAGCAGTGAGTCTGAACACTGTGCACTGAGCACTGAACACTGAGCACTGAGACTGACCACTGTACACTGAGCACTGAACACTGAGCACTTAACACTGAGCACTGAACACTGAGCACTGAGACTGAACACTGTGCACTGAACACTGAGCACTGAACAGTGAGCACTGAGACTGAACACTGTGCACTGAACACTGAGCACTGAACACTGAGCAGTGAGACTGACCACTGAGCACTGAGCACTGAACACTGAGCACTGAGACTGAACACTGTACACTGAGCACTGAACACTCTGCACTGAACACTGAGCACTGAACACTGAACACTGAGCAGTGAGACTGAACACTGTCCACTGAGCACGGAACACTGAGCACTGAGACTGAACACTGTACACTGAGCACTGAACACTGAGCACTGAACACTGAGCACTGAACACTGAACACTGAGCACTGAACACTGAACACTGAGCACTGAGACTGAACACTGTGCACTGAGCACTGAACACTGAGCACTGAACAGTGAGCACTGACACTGAACACTCTGCACTGAACACTGAGCACTGAACACTGAACACTGAGCAGTGAGACTGAACACTGTCCACTGAGCACGGAACACTGAGCACTGAGACTGAACACTGTACACTGAGCACTGAACACTGAGCACTGAACACTGAGCACTGAACACTGAACACTGAGCACTGAACACTGAGCTCTGAGCACTGAACACTGTGCACTGAGCACTGAGCACTGAACACTGAGCACTGAGCACTGAACACTGAGCACTGAGCACTGAGCACTGAACACTGAGCACTGAGCACAGTGCACTGAACACTGTCCACTGGACACTGAACACTGAACCCTAGCACTGAGACTGAACACTGTGCACTGAACACTTAGCACTGAACACTGAGCACTGAGCACTGAGCACTGAACACTGAGCACTGAGCACAGAACACTGAGCACTGAACACTGAGCACTGAACACTGAGCACTGAGCACAGTGCACTGAACACTGTGCACTGGACACTGAACACTGAGCACTGAACACTGGGCCCTGAGCACTGAACACTGAGCACTGAACACTGAGCACTGAACACTAGCACTGAGACTAAACACTGTGCACTGAACACTGAGCACTGAACACTGAGCAGTGAGTCTGAACACTGTGCACTGAGCACTGAACACTGAGCACTGAGACTGACCACTGTACACTGAGCACTGAACACTGAGCACTGAACACTGAACATTGAGACTGAACACTGTGCACTGAGCACTGAACACTGAGCACTGAACAGTGAGCACTGAGACTGAACACTGTGCACTGAACACTGAGCACTGAACACTGAGCAGTGAGACTGAACAGTGAGCACTGAGCAGTGAACACTGAGCACTGAACACTGAGCACTGAACACTGAGCAGTGAGACTGAACACTGAGCACTGAGCACTGAACACTGAGCACTGAGACTGAACACTGTACACTGAGCACTGAACACTCTGCACTGAACACTGAGCACTGAACACTGAACACTGAGCAGTGAGACTGAACACTGTCCACTGAGCACGGAACACTGAGCACTGAGACTGAACACTGTGCACTGAGCACTGAACACTGAGCACTGAACACTGAGCACTGAACACTGAACACTGAGCACTGAACACTGAGCTCTGAGCACTGAACACTGTGCACTGAGCACTGAGCACTGAACACTGAGCACTGAGCACAGTGCACTGAACACTGTCCACTGGACACTGAACACTGAACCCTAGCACTGAGACTGAACACTGTGCACTGAACACTTAGCACTGAACACTGAGCACTGAGCACTGAGCACTGAACACTGAGCACTGAGCACAGAACACTGAGCACTGAACACTGAGCACTGAACACTGAGCACTGAGCACAGTGCACTGAACACTGTGCACTGGACACTGAACACTGAGCACTGAACACTGTGCACTGAGCACTGAACACTGAGCACTGAGACTGACCACTGTACACTGAGCACTGGACACTGAACACTGAACACTAGCACTGAGACTGAACACTGTGCACTGAACACTTAGCACTGAACACTGAGCACTGAGCACTGAACACTGAACACTGAGCACTGTGCACAGTGCACTGAACACTGTGCACTGGACACTGAACACTGAGCACTGAACACTGGGCCCTGAGCACTGAGCACTGAGCACTGAACACTGAGCACTGAACACTGAACACTAGCACTGAGACTAAACACTGTGCACTGAACACTGAGCACTGAACACTGAGCAGTGAGTCTGAACACTGTGCACTGAGCACTGAACACTGAGCACTGAGACTGACCACTGTACACTGAGCACTGAACACTGAGCACTTAACACTGAGCACTGAACACTGAGCACTGAGACTGAACACTGTGCACTGAACACTGAGCACTGAACAGTGAGCACTGAGACTGAACACTGTGCACTGAACACTGAGCACTGAACACTGAGCAGTGAGACTGACCACTGAGCACTGAGCACTGAACACTGAGCACTGAGACTGAACACTGTACACTGAGCACTGAACACTCTGCACTGAACACTGAGCACTGAACACTGAACACTGAGCAGTGAGACTGAACACTGTCCACTGAGCACGGAACACTGAGCACTGAGACTGAACACTGTACACTGAGCACTGAACACTGAGCACTGAACACTGAGCACTGAACACTGAACACTGAGCACTGAACACTGAACACTGAGCACTGAGACTGAACACTGTGCACTGAGCACTGAACACTGAGCACTGAACAGTGAGCACTGACACTGAACACTCTGCACTGAACACTGAGCACTGAACACTGAACACTGAGCAGTGAGACTGAACACTGTCCACTGAGCACGGAACACTGAGCACTGAGACTGAACACTGTACACTGAGCACTGAACACTGAGCACTGAACACTGAGCACTGAACACTGAACACTGAGCACTGAACACTGAGCTCTGAGCACTGAACACTGTGCACTGAGCACTGAGCACTGAACACTGAGCACTGAGCACTGAACACTGAGCACTGAGCACTGAGCACTGAACACTGAGCACTGAGCACAGTGCACTGAACACTGTCCACTGGACACTGAACACTGAACCCTAGCACTGAGACTGAACACTGTGCACTGAACACTTAGCACTGAACACTGAGCACTGAGCACTGAGCACTGAACACTGAGCACTGAGCACAGAACACTGAGCACTGAACACTGAGCACTGAACACTGAGCACTGAGCACAGTGCACTGAACACTGTGCACTGGACACTGAACACTGAGCACTGAACACTGGGCCCTGAGCACTGAACACTGAGCACTGAACACTGAGCACTGAACACTAGCACTGAGACTAAACACTGTGCACTGAACACTGAGCACTGAACACTGAGCAGTGAGTCTGAACACTGTGCACTGAGCACTGAACACTGAGCACTGAGACTGACCACTGTACACTGAGCACTGAACACTGAGCACTGAACACTGAACATTGAGACTGAACACTGTGCACTGAGCACTGAACACTGAGCACTGAACAGTGAGCACTGAGACTGAACACTGTGCACTGAACACTGAGCACTGAACACTGAGCAGTGAGACTGAACAGTGAGCACTGAGCAGTGAACACTGAGCACTGAACACTGAGCACTGAACACTGAGCAGTGAGACTGAACACTGAGCACTGAGCACTGAACACTGAGCACTGAGACTGAACACTGTACACTGAGCACTGAACACTCTGCACTGAACACTGAGCACTGAACACTGAACACTGAGCAGTGAGACTGAACACTGTCCACTGAGCACGGAACACTGAGCACTGAGACTGAACACTGTGCACTGAGCACTGAACACTGAGCACTGAACACTGAGCACTGAACACTGAACACTGAGCACTGAACACTGAGCTCTGAGCACTGAACACTGTGCACTGAGCACTGAGCACTGAACACTGAGCACTGAGCACAGTGCACTGAACACTGTCCACTGGACACTGAACACTGAACCCTAGCACTGAGACTGAACACTGTGCACTGAACACTTAGCACTGAACACTGAGCACTGAGCACTGAGCACTGAACACTGAGCACTGAGCACAGAACACTGAGCACTGAACACTGAGCACTGAACACTGAGCACTGAGCACAGTGCACTGAACACTGTGCACTGGACACTGAACACTGAGCACTGAACACTGGGCCCTGAGCACTGAACACTGAGCACTGAACACTGAACACTAGCACTGAGACTAAACACTGTGCACTGAACACTGAGCACTGAACACTGAGCAGTGAGTCTGAACACTGTGTACTGAGCACTGAACACTGAGCACTGAGACTGACCACTGTACACTGAGCACTGAACACTGAACACTGAACACTGAACATTGAGACTGAACACTGTGCACTGAGCACTGAACACTGAGCGCTGAACAGTGAGCACTGAGACTGAACACTGTGCACTGAACACTGAGCACTGAACACTGAGCAGTGAGACTGAACACTGAGCACTGAGCAGTGAACACTGAGCACTGAGACTGAACACTGTACACTGAGCACTGAACACTCTGCACTGAACACTGAGCACTGAGCACTGAGACTGAACACTGAGCAGTGAGACTGAACACTGACCACTGAGCACGGAACACTGAGCACTGAGACTGAACACTGTACACGGAGCACTGAACACTGAGCACTGAGCACTGAGCACTGAACACTGAACACTGAGCACTGAACACTGAACACTGAGCACTGAGACTGAACACTGTGCACTGAGCACTGAACACTGAGCACTGAACAGTGAGCACTGACACTGAACACTGTGCACTGAACACTGAGCACTGAACACTGAGCAGTGAGACTGAACACTGAGCACTGAGCACTGAACACTGAGCACTGAGACTGAACACTGTACACTGAGCACTGAACACTCTGCACTGAACACTGAGCACTGAACACTGAACACTGAGCAGTGAGACTGAACACTGTCCACTGAGCACGGAACACTGAGCACTGAGACTGAACACTGTGCACTGAGCACTGAACACTGAGCACTGAACACTGAGCACTGAACACTGAACACTGAGCACTGAACACTGAGCACTGAACACTGAGCACTGAGACTGAACACTGTGCACTGAGCACTGAACACTGAGCACTGAACACTGAGCACTGAACACTGAGCACTGAACACTGAACACTGAGCACTGAACACTGAGCTCTGAGCACTGAACACTGTGCACTGAGAACTGAACACTGAGCACTAAGCACTGAATACTGAGCACTGAACACTGAGCACTGAACACTGAGCACTGAGCACTGAAGACTGAGCACTGAGCACCGAGCACTGTGCACTGAACAATGAGCACTGTGCAGGGGAAACTGAGCACTATGCACTAAACACTAAATACTGACCACTGAACACTGAGCACTGAGACTGACCACTGTACACTGAGCACTGAACACTGAACATTGAGACTGAACACTGTGCACTGAGCACTGAACACTGAGCACTGAACAGTGAGCACTGAGACTGAACACTGTGCACTGAACACTGAGCACTGAACACTGAGCAGTGAGACTGAACAGTGAGCACTGAGCAGTGAACACTGAGCACTGAACACTGAGCACTGAACACTGAGCAGTGAGACTGAACACTGAGCACTGAGCACTGAACACTGAGCATTGAGACTGAACACTGTGCACTGAGCACTGAACACTGAGCACTGAACACTGAACACTGAGCAGTGAGACTGAACACTGTCCACTCAGCACGGAACACTGAGCACTGAGACTGAACACTGTGCACTGAGCACTGAACACTGAGCACTGAACACTGAGCACTGAACACTGAACATTGAGCACTGAACACTGAGCTCTGAGCACTGAACACTGTGCACTGAGCACTGAGCACTGAACACTGAGCACTGAGCACTGAACACTGAGCACTGAGACTGACCACTGTACACTGAGCACTGAGACTGAACACTGTGCACTGAGCACTGAACACTAGCACTGAGACTGAACACTGTGCACTGAACACTTAGCACTGAACACTGAGCACTGAACACTGAGCACTGAACACTGAACACTGAGCACTGAGCACAGTGCACTGAACACTGTGCACTGGACACTGAACACTGAGCACTGAACACTGGGCCCTGAACACTGTGCACTGAGCACTGAGCACTGAGCACCATACACTGGGAACTGAACACTGAACACTGAGCACTGAGCACAGAGCACTGAACACTGAGCACTGAGACTGAACACTGAGCACTGAACACTGAGTTCTGAAGACTGAGCACTGAGCACCGAGCACTGTGCACTGAACACTGAGCACTGAAGACTGAGCACTGAAGACTGAGCACTGAGCACCGAGCACTGTGCACTGAGCACTGAACACTGAACACTGAGCACTGAACACTGAGCAGTGAACACAGTGCACTAAACACTGAGCAGTGAGACTGAACACTGGGCACTGAGCACTGAGCACTGAGACTGAACACTGTGCACTGAACACAGTACTGAACACTGAACATTGTGCACTGAGCACTGAACACAGTACTGAGCACTGAACACTGAGCACTGAGCACAGAACACTGAGCACTGAACACTGAGCACTGAACACTGAGCACTGAGCACTGAGCTCTGAACACTGAACACTGAGCACTGAGCACAGTGCACTGAACACTGTGCACTGGACACTGAGCACTGAACACTGAGCACTGAACACTAGCACTGAGACTGAACACTGTGCACTGAACACTGAGCACTGAACACTGAGCAGTGAGTCTGAACACTGTGCACTGAGCACTGAACACTGAGCACTGAGACTGACCACTGTACACTGAGCACTGAACACTGAGCACTGAACACTGAACACTGAGCACTGAGACTGAACACTGTGCACTGAGCACTGAACACTGAGCACTGAACAGTGAGCACTGAGACTGAACACTGTGCACTGAACACTGTGCACTGAACACTGAGCACTGAACACTGAGCAGTGAGACTGAACACTGAGCACTGAGACTGAACACTGTACACTGAGCACTGAACACTCTGCATTGAACACTGAGCACTGAACACTGAACACTGAGCAGTGAGACTGAACACTGTCCACTGAGCACGGAACACTGAGCACTGAGACTGAACACTGTACACTGAGCACTGAACACTGAGCACTGAACACTGAGCACTGAGACTGAACACTGAGCACTGAAGACTGAGCACTGAACACTGAGCACTGAGCACCGAGCACTGTGCACTGAACAATGAGCACTGTGCAAGGGAAAATGAGCACTATGTACTAAACACTGAACACTGAACATTGTGCACTGAGCACTGAACACAGTACTGAGCACTGAACACAGTACTGAGCACTGAACACTGAGCACGGTGCACTGAACACTGAGCACTGTGCACTGAGCACTGAACACTGAGCACTGTGCACTGTGCACTGACCACTGAACACTGAGCACTGAGATTGAACACTGTGCACTGAGCCCTGAACACTGAGCACTGAGACTAAACACTGTGCACTGAACACTGAGCACTGAACACTGAGCAGTGAGTCTGAACACTGTGCACTGAGCACTGAACACTGAGCACTGAGACTGACCACTGTACACTGAGCACTGAACACTGAGCACTTAACACTGAGCACTGAACACTGAGCACTGAGACTGAACACTGTGCACTGAACACTGAGCACTGAACAGTGAGCACTGAGACTGAACACTGTGCACTGAACACTGAGCACTGAACACTGAGCAGTGAGACTGACCACTGAGCACTGAGCACTGAACACTGAGCACTGAGACTGAACACTGTACACTGAGCACTGAACACTCTGCACTGAACACTGAGCACTGAACACTGAACACTGAGCAGTGAGACTGAACACTGTCCACTGAGCACGGAACACTGAGCACTGAGACTGAACACTGTACACTGAGCACTGAACACTGAGCACTGAACACTGAGCACTGAACACTGAACACTGAGCACTGAACACTGAACACTGAGCACTGAGACTGAACACTGTGCACTGAGCACTGAACACTGAGCACTGAACAGTGAGCACTGACACTGAACACTGTGCACTGAACACTGAGCACTGAACACTGAGGACTGAGCACTGAGCACTGAGCACTGAGCACTGAACACTGAGCACTGAGACTGAACACTGTACACTGAGCACTGAACACTCTGCACTGAACACTGAGCACTGAACACTGAACACTGAGCAGTGAGACTGAACACTGTCCACTGAGCACGGAACACTGAGCACTGAGACTGAACACTGTGCACTGAGCACTGAACACTGAGCACTGAACACTGAGCACTGAACACTGAACACTGAGCACTGAACACTGAGCTCTGAGCACTGAACACTGTGCACTGAGCACTGAGCACTGAACACTGAGCACTGAGCACTGAACACTGAGCACTGAGCACTGAGCACTGAACACTGAGCACTGAGCACAGTGCACTGAACACTGTCCACTGGACACTGAACACTGAACCCTAGCACTGAGACTGAACACTGTGCACTGAACACTTAGCACTGAACACTGAGCACTGAGCACTGAGCACTGAACACTGAGCACTGAGCACAGAACACTGAGCACTGAACACTGAGCACTGAACACTGAGCACTGAGCACAGTGCACTGAACACTGTGCACTGGACACTGAACACTGAGCACTGAACACTGGGCCCTGAGCACTGAACACTGAGCACTGAACACTGAGCACTGAACACTAGCACTGAGACTAAACACTGTGCACTGAACACTGAGCACTGAACACTGAGCAGTGAGTCTGAACACTGTGCACTGAGCACTGAACACTGAGCACTGAGACTGACCACTGTACACTGAGCACTGAACACTGAGCACTGAACACTGAACATTGAGACTGAACACTGTGCACTGAGCACTGAACACTGAGCACTGAACAGTGAGCACTGAGACTGAACACTGTGCACTGAACACTGAGCACTGAACACTGAGCAGTGAGACTGAACAGTGAGCACTGAGCAGTGAACACTGAGCACTGAACACTGAGCACTGAACACTGAGCAGTGAGACTGAACACTGAGCACTGAGCACTGAACACTGAGCACTGAGACTGAACACTGTACACTGAGCACTGAACACTCTGCACTGAACACTGAGCACTGAACACTGAACACTGAGCAGTGAGACTGAACACTGTCCACTGAGCACGGAACACTGAGCACTGAGACTGAACACTGTGCACTGAGCACTGAACACTGAGCACTGAACACTGAGCACTGAACACTGAACACTGAGCACTGAACACTGAGCTCTGAGCACTGAACACTGTGCACTGAGCACTGAGCACTGAACACTGAGCACTGAGCACAGTGCACTGAACACTGTCCACTGGACACTGAACACTGAACCCTAGCACTGAGACTGAACACTGTGCACTGAACACTTAGCACTGAACACTGAGCACTGAGCACTGAGCACTGAACACTGAGCACTGAGCACAGAACACTGAGCACTGAACACTGAGCACTGAACACTGAGCACTGAGCACAGTGCACTGAACACTGTGCACTGGACACTGAACACTGAGCACTGAACACTGGGCCCTGAGCACTGAACACTGAGCACTGAACACTGAACACTAGCACTGAGACTAAACACTGTGCACTGAACACTGAGCACTGAACACTGAGCAGTGAGTCTGAACACTGTGTACTGAGCACTGAACACTGAGCACTGAGACTGACCACTGTACACTGAGCACTGAACACTGAACACTGAACACTGAACATTGAGACTGAACACTGTGCACTGAGCACTGAACACTGAGCGCTGAACAGTGAGCACTGAGACTGAACACTGTGCACTGAACACTGAGCACTGAACACTGAGCAGTGAGACTGAACACTGAGCACTGAGCAGTGAACACTGAGCACTGAGACTGAACACTGTACACTGAGCACTGAACACTCTGCACTGAACACTGAGCACTGAGCACTGAGACTGAACACTGAGCAGTGAGACTGAACACTGACCACTGAGCACGGAACACTGAGCACTGAGACTGAACACTGTACACGGAGCACTGAACACTGAGCACTGAGCACTGAGCACTGAACACTGAACACTGAGCACTGAACACTGAACACTGAGCACTGAGACTGAACACTGTGCACTGAGCACTGAACACTGAGCACTGAACAGTGAGCACTGACACTGAACACTGTGCACTGAACACTGAGCACTGAACACTGAGCAGTGAGACTGAACACTGAGCACTGAGCACTGAACACTGAGCACTGAGACTGAACACTGTACACTGAGCACTGAACACTCTGCACTGAACACTGAGCACTGAACACTGAACACTGAGCAGTGAGACTGAACACTGTCCACTGAGCACGGAACACTGAGCACTGAGACTGAACACTGTGCACTGAGCACTGAACACTGAGCACTGAACACTGAGCACTGAACACTGAACACTGAGCACTGAACACTGAGCACTGAACACTGAGCACTGAGACTGAACACTGTGCACTGAGCACTGAACACTGAGCACTGAACACTGAGCACTGAACACTGAGCACTGAACACTGAACACTGAGCACTGAACACTGAGCTCTGAGCACTGAACACTGTGCACTGAGAACTGAACACTGAGCACTAAGCACTGAATACTGAGCACTGAACACTGAGCACTGAACACTGAGCACTGAGCACTGAAGACTGAGCACTGAGCACCGAGCACTGTGCACTGAACAATGAGCACTGTGCAGGGGAAACTGAGCACTATGCACTAAACACTAAATACTGACCACTGAACACTGAGCACTGAGACTGACCACTGTACACTGAGCACTGAACACTGAACATTGAGACTGAACACTGTGCACTGAGCACTGAACACTGAGCACTGAACAGTGAGCACTGACACTGAACACTGTGCACTGAACACTGAGCACTGAACACTGAGCAGTGAGACTGAACAGTGAGCACTGAGCAGTGAACACTGAGCACTGAACACTGAGCACTGAACACTGAGCAGTGAGACTGAACACTGAGCACTGAGCACTGAACACTGAGCATTGAGACTGAACACTGTGCACTGAGCACTGAACACTGAGCACTGAACACTGAACACTGAGCAGTGAGACTGAACACTGTCCACTCAGCACGGAACACTGAGCACTGAGACTGAACACTGTGCACTGAGCACTGAACACTGAGCACTGAACACTGAGCACTGAACACTGAACATTGAGCACTGAACACTGAGCTCTGAGCACTGAACACTGTGCACTGAGCACTGAGCACTGAACACTGAGCACTGAGCACTGAACACTGAGCACTGAGACTGACCACTGTACACTGAGCACTGAGACTGAACACTGTGCACTGAGCACTGAACACTAGCACTGAGACTGAACACTGTGCACTGAACACTTAGCACTGAACACTGAGCACTGAACACTGAGCACTGAACACTGAACACTGAGCACTGAGCACAGTGCACTGAACACTGTGCACTGGACACTGAACACTGAGCACTGAACACTGGGCCCTGAACACTGTGCACTGAGCACTGAGCACTGAGCACCATACACTGGGAACTGAACACTGAACACTGAGCACTGAGCACAGAGCACTGAACACTGAGCACTGAGACTGAACACTGAGCACTGAACACTGAGTTCTGAAGACTGAGCACTGAGCACCGAGCACTGTGCACTGAACACTGAGCACTGAAGACTGAGCACTGAAGACTGAGCACTGAGCACCGAGCACTGTGCACTGAGCACTGAACACTGAACACTGAGCACTGAACACTGAGCAGTGAACACAGTGCACTAAACACTGAGCAGTGAGACTGAACACTGGGCACTGAGCACTGAGCACTGAGACTGAACACTGTGCACTGAACACAGTACTGAACACTGAACATTGTGCACTGAGCACTGAACACAGTACTGAGCACTGAACACTGAGCACTGAGCACAGAACACTGAGCACTGAACACTGAGCACTGAACACTGAGCACTGAGCACTGAGCTCTGAACACTGAACACTGAGCACTGAGCACAGTGCACTGAACACTGTGCACTGGACACTGAGCACTGAACACTGAGCACTGAACACTAGCACTGAGACTGAACACTGTGCACTGAACACTGAGCACTGAACACTGAGCAGTGAGTCTGAACACTGTGCACTGAGCACTGAACACTGAGCACTGAGACTGACCACTGTACACTGAGCACTGAACACTGAGCACTGAACACTGAACACTGAGCACTGAGACTGAACACTGTGCACTGAGCACTGAACACTGAGCACTGAACAGTGAGCACTGAGACTGAACACTGTGCACTGAACACTGTGCACTGAACACTGAGCACTGAACACTGAGCAGTGAGACTGAACACTGAGCACTGAGACTGAACACTGTACACTGAGCACTGAACACTCTGCATTGAACACTGAGCACTGAACACTGAACACTGAGCAGTGAGACTGAACACTGTCCACTGAGCACGGAACACTGAGCACTGAGACTGAACACTGTACACTGAGCACTGAACACTGAGCACTGAACACTGAGCACTGAGACTGAACACTGAGCACTGAAGACTGAGCACTGAACACTGAGCACTGAGCACCGAGCACTGTGCACTGAACAATGAGCACTGTGCAAGGGAAAATGAGCACTATGTACTAAACACTGAACACTGAACATTGTGCACTGAGCACTGAACACAGTACTGAGCACTGAACACAGTACTGAGCACTGAACACTGAGCACGGTGCACTGAACACTGAGCACTGTGCACTGAGCACTGAACACTGAGCACTGTGCACTGTGCACTGAGCACTGAACACTGAGCACTGAGATTGAACACTGTGCACTGAGCCCTGAACACTGAGCACTGAGACTGAACACTGAACACTGTGCACTGAGCACTAAGCACTGAACACTGAACACTGAGCACTGAACACTGAGCACTGAACACTGGGCACTGAGCACTGAGCACTGAACACTGAACACTGAGCACTGAACACTGAGCACTGAACACTGTGCACTGAACACTGAGCACTGAACACTGAGCACTGAGACTGAACACTGTGCACTGAGCACTGAACACTGTGCACTGAGCACTGAACACTGTGCACTGAATACTGAGCACTGAGCACTGAACACTGAGCACTGAACACTGAGCACTGAACACTGAACACTGAGCACTGTGCACAGTGCACTGAACACTGTGCACTGGACACTGAACACTGAGCACTGAACACTGAGCACTGAGACTGAACACTGTGCACTGAACACTGAACACTGAGCACTGAGACTGAACACTGTGCACTGAGCACTGAACACTGAGCACTGAACAGTGAGCACTGACACTGAACACTGTGCACTGAACACTGAGCACTGAACACTGAGGACTGAGCACTGAGCACTGAGCACTGAGCACTGAACACTGAGCACTGAGACTGAACACTGTACACTGAGCACTGAACACTCTGCACTGAACACTGAGCACTGAACACTGAACACTGAGCAGTGAGACTGAACACTGTCCACTGAGCACGGAACACTGAGCACTGAGACTGAACACTGTGCACTGAGCACTGAACACTGAGCACTGAACACTGAGCACTGAACACTGAACACTGAGCACTGAACACTGAGCTCTGAGCACTGAACACTGTGCACTGAGCACTGAGCACTGAACACTGAGCACTGAGCACTGAACACTGAGCACTGAGCACTGAGCACTGAGCACTGAACACTGAGCACTGAGCACAGTGCACTGAACACTGTCCACTGGACACTGAACACTGAACCCTAGCACTGAGACTGAACACTGTGCACTGAACACTTAGCACTGAACACTGAGCACTGAGCACTGAACACTGAGCACTGAGCACAGAACACTGAGCACTGAACACTGAGCACTGAACACTGAGCACTGAGCACAGTGCACTGAACACTGTGCACTGGACACTGAACACTGAGCACTGAACACTGGGCCCTGAGCACTGAACACTGAGCACTGAACACTGAGCACTGAACACTAGCACTGAGACTAAACACTGTGCACTGAACACTGAGCACTGAACACTGAGCAGTGAGTCTGAACACTGTGCACTGAGCACTGAACACTGAGCACTGAGACTGACCACTGTACACTGAGCACTGAACACTGAGCACTGAACACTGAACATTGAGACTGAACACTGTGCACTGAGCACTGAACACTGAGCACTGAACAGTGAGCACTGAGACTGAACACTGTGCACTGAACACTGAGCACTGAACACTGAGCAGTGAGACTGAACAGTGAGCACTGAGCAGTGAACACTGAGCACTGAACACTGAGCACTGTGCACTGAACAATGAGCACTGTGTACGGGAAACTGAGCACTATGTACTAAACACTGAACACTGAACACTGAGCACTATGGACTGAACAGTGCACACTGAGCACTGAGCACTGAACACTGAGCACTGAACACTGTGCACTGAACACTGAACACTGAGACTGAACACTGAGCACTGAGACTGAACACTGAGCACTGAGACTGAACACTGCGCACTGAGCACTGAACACTGAGCACTGAACACTGAGCACTGAAGACTGAGCACTGAGCACCGAGCACTGTGCACTGAGCACTGAGCACTGTGCACTGAGCACTGAACACTGAGCACTGAACACTGAGCAGTGAGACTGAACACTGTGCACTGAGCACTGAACACTTAACACTGAGACTGAACACTGTACACTGAGCACTGAAAACTGAGCACTGAACACTGTGCACTGAGCACTGAACACTGAGCACTGTGCACTGTGCACTGAGCACAGAGCACTGAGCACCGAGCACTGAACACTGTGCACTGAGCACTGAAAACTGAGCACTGAGCACTGAACACTGAGCACTGAACACTGAACACTGAGCACTGAACACAGTACTGAGCACTGAGCACTGAACACTGAACACTGAGCACTGAATACTGAGCGCTGAACACTGAGCACTGAGCACTGAACACTGAGCACTGAACACTGAACACTGAGCACTGAATACTGAGCGCTGACCACTGAGCACTGAACACTGAGCACTGAGACTGAACACTGTGCACTGAGCACTGAACACCGAGCAGTGAGCACTGAACACTGAGCACTGAACACTGAGCACTGAAGGCTGAGCACTGAGCACTGTGCACTGAACAATGAGCACTGTGCACTGAGCACTGAACACTGTGCACTGTACACTGTACACTGAGACTGAACACTGAGCACTGAGACTGAACACTGTGCACTGAGCACTGAATACTGCCCACTGACACTGAACACTGTGCACTGAGCACTGAAAACTCAGCATTGAACACTGAACTCTGAGCAATGAGCACTGAGCACTGAACACTGATCACTGAACACTGTGCACTGAGCACTGAGCACTGAACACTGAACACTGAGCACTGAACACAGTGCACTGAGCACTGAACACTGAGCACTGAGCACTGAACACTGAGCACTGAAGACTGAGCACTGAGCACCGAGCACTGTGCACTGAACAATGAGCACTGTGCACTGAACACTGAGCACTGTGCACTGTGCACTGAGCACTGAGCACTGAGCACTGAGATTGAACACTGTGCACTGAGCACTGACGCTGAACAATGTGCACTGAGCAATGAAAACTCAGCACTGAGCACTGAACACTGAGCACAGAACACTGAGCACTGAACATTGTGCACTGAGAACTGAACACTGTGCACTGAGCACTGAACACTGAGACTGAACACTGTGCACTGAGCACTGAACACTGAGCACTGTGCACTGAGCACTGAACACTGTGCACTGAACACTGAGCACTGAACACTGTGCACTGAACACAGAGCACTGAGCACCGAGCACTGAACACTGCGCACTGAGCACTGAAAACTGAGCACTGAGCACTGAACACTGAACACTGAGCACTGAATACTGAGCGCTAAACACTGAGCACTGAGCACAGAACACTGAGCACTGAACACTGAGCAGTGAGACTGAACACTGTGCACTGAGCACTGAACACTGAGCACTGAACACTGAGCACTGTGCGCTGAACACTGAGCACTGAGCACTGAACACGGACCACTGTGCACTGAGCACTGAACACTGAGCACTGAACACTGAGCACTGAACACTGACCACTGTGCACTGAGCACTGAACACTGAGCACTGAGCACTGAACACTGTGCACTGAGCACTGACCACTGTGCACTGAACACTGACCACTGTGCACTGAGCACTGAACACTGAGCACTGAGCACTGAACACTGTGCACTGAGCACTGAATACTGAGCACTGAGCACTGAACACTGAGCACTGAGCACTGAGACTGAACACTGTGCACTGAGCACTGAACACTGAGCAGTGAGACTGAACACTGTGCACTGAGCACTGAACACTGAGCACTGAGCACTGAACACTGAACACTGTGCACTGAGCACTGAACACTGAGCACTGAGCACTGAACCCTGAGCACTAAGCACTGAACACTGAGTATTGAACAATGAGCACTGAACACTGTGCACTGAGCAATGAACACTGAACACTGAGCACTGAACACTGAGCACTGAGACTGAACACTGTGCACTGAGCACTGTACAGTGAGCACTGAACACTCTGCACTGAACACTGAGCACTGAGACTGAACACTGTGCACTGAGCACTGAACACTGAGCAGTGAGACTGAACACTGTGCACTGAGCACTGAACACTGAGCACTGAACACTGCGCACTGAGCACTGAACATTGAACACTGTGCACTGAGCACTGAACACTGTCCACTGAGCACTGAACACTGAGCACTGAACACAGTACTAGCACTGAGCACTGAACACTGAGCACTGAGCACTGTGCACTGAGCACTGAGCAGTGAGACTGAACACTGTGCACTGAGCACTGAACACTGAGCAGTGAGACTGAACACTGTGCACTGAGCACTGAACACTGAGCACTGAACACTGAGGACAGAGCACTGAACACTGAACAATGAGCACTGAACACTGAACACTGAGCACTGAGCACTGTGCACTGAACACTGAGCACTGAGCTCTGAGCACTGAACACTGAGCACTGAGCACTGAGCACTGAGCACTGAACACTGAGCACTGAGCACTGAGCACTGAACACTGAGCACTGAGCACTGAGAATGAACACTGTGCACTGAGCACTGAACACTGAGCACTGAGCACTGAACACCGAGCACTGAACACTGAGCACTGAACACAGTACTGAGCACTGAGCACTGAACACTGAACACTGAGCACTGAATACTGAGCACTGAACACTGTGCACTGAGCACTGAACACTGAGCACTGAGCACTGAACACTGAGCACTGAGCACTGAAACCTGAGCACTAAGCACTGAACACTGAGTATTGAACAATGAGCACTGAACACTGTGCACTGAGCAATGAACACTGAACACTGAGCACTGAACACTGAGCACTGTACACTGAGCACTGAACACTGTGCACTGAACACTGAGCACTGAGACTGAACACTGTGCACTGAGCACTGAACACTGAGCAGTGAGACTGAACACTGTGCACTGAGCACAGAACACTGAGCACTGAACACTGCGCACTGAGCACTGAACATTGAACACTGTGCACTGAGCACTGAACACTGACAACAGAGCACTGAACACTGTGCACTGAGCACTGAATACTGTCCACTGAGCACTGAAAACTGAGCACTGAACACAGTACTAGCACTGAGCACTGAACACTGAGCACTGTACACTGAGCACTGAGCACTGAGCAGTGAGACTGAACACTGAGCACTGAGCACTGAACACTGTGCACTGAACACTGACCACTGTGCACTGAGCACTGAACACTGAGCACAGAGCACTGAACACTGTGCACTGAGCACTGAATACTGAGCACTGAGCACTGAACACTGAGCACTGAGCACTGAGACTGAACACTGTGCACTGAGCACTGACGCTGAACAATGTGCACTGAGCAATGAAAACTCAGCACTGAACACTGAACACTGTGCACTCAGCACTGAGCACTGAACACTGAGCACAGAACACTGAGCACTGAACATTGTGCACTGAGAACTGAACACTGTGCACTGAGCACTGAACACTGAACACTGAGACTGAACACTGTGCACTGAGCACTGAACACTGAGCACTGTGCACTGAGCACTGAACACTGTGCACTGAGCACCGAGCACTGAACACTGCTCACTGAGCACTGAAAACTGAGCACTGAGCACTGAACACTGAACACTGAGCACTGAATACTGAGCGCTAAACACTGAGCACTGAGCACAGAACACTGAGCACTGAACACTGAAAAGTGAGACTGAACACTGTGCACTGAGCACTGAACACTGAGCACTGAGCACTGAGCACTGTGCGCTGAACACTGAGCACTGAGCACTGAACACGGACCACTGTGCACTGAGCACTGAACACTGAGCACTGAACACTGACCACTGTGCACTGAGCACTGAACACTGAGCACTGAGCACTGAACACTGTGCACTGAGCACTGACCACTGTGCACTGAACAGTGAGCACTGAGACTGAACACTGTACACTGAGCACTGAGACTGAACACTGTGCACTGAGCACTGAACACTGAGCACTGAACACTGTGCACTGAACACTGAGCAGTGAGACTGAACACTGAGCACTGAGCACTGAACACTGAGCAGTGAGACTGAACATTGTGCACTGAGCACTGAACACTGAGCACTGAACACTGAACACTGTGCACTGAGCACTGAACACTGAGCACTGAGCACTGAACCCTGAGCACTAAGCACTGAACACTGAGTATTGAACAATGAGCACTGAACACTGTGCACTGAGCAATGAACACTGAACACTGAGCACTGAACACTGAGCACTGAGACTGAACACTGTGCACTGAGCACTGTACACTGAGCACTGAACACTGTGCACTGAACACTGAGCACTGAGACTGAACACTGTGCACTGAGCACTGAACACTGAGCAGTGAGACTGAACACTGTGCACTGAGCACTGAACACTGAGCACTGAACACTGAACACTGAGCACTGAACATTGAACACTGTGCACTGAGCACTGAACACTGTCCACTGAGCACTGAACACTGAGCACTGAACACAGTACTCGCACTGAGCACTGAACACTGAGCACTGAGCACTGTGCACTGAGCACTGAGCAGTGAGACTGAACACTGTGCACTGAGCACTGAACACTGAGCAGTGAGACTGAACACTGTGCACTGAGCACTGAACACTGAGCACTGAGACTGAACACTGTGCACTGAACACTGAACAATGAGCACTGAACACTGAACACTGAGCACTGAGCACTGTGCACTGAACACTGAGCACTGAGCACTGAACACTGAGCACTGAGCACTGAGCACTGAACACTGTGCACTGAACACTGAACACTGTGCACTGAACACTGAGCACTGAGACTGAACACTGTGCACTGAGCACTGAACACTGAGCAGTGAGACTGAACACTGTGCACTGAGCACTGAACACTGAGCACTGAACACTGCGCACTGAGCACTGAACATTGAACACTGCACTGAGCACTGAACACTGAGCACTGAGCACTGAGCACTGAACACTGAACACTGAGCACTGAACACTGAGCACTGTACACTGAGCACTGAACACTGTGCACTGAACACTGAGCACTGAGACTGAACACTGAACACTGAGCACTGAACACTGAGCAGTGAGACTGAACACTGTGCACTGAGCACTGAACACTGAGCACTGAACACTGCGCACTGAGCACTGAACATTGAACACTGTGCACTGAGCAGTGAACACTGAGCACAGAACACTGTGCACTGAGCACTGAATACTGTCCACTGAGCACTGAAAACTGAGCACTGAACAAAGTACTAGCACTGAGCACTGAACACTGAGCACTGAGCACTGAACACTGTGCACTGAGCACTGACCACTGTGCACTGAACACTGACCACTGTGCACTGAGCACTGAACACTGAGCACTGAGCACTGAATACTGAGCACTGTGCACTGAGCACTGAACACTGAGCACAGAGCACTGAATACTGAGCACTGTGCACTGAGCACTGAACACTGAGCACAGAGCACTGAACACTGTGCACTGAGCACTGAACACTGAGCACTGAGCACTGAACACTGTGCACTGAGCACTGACCACTGTGCACTGAACACTGACCACTGTGCACTGAGCACTGAACACTGAGGACAGAGCACTGAACACTGTGCACTGAGCACTGAATACTGAGCACTGAGCACTGAGCACTGAGACTGAACACTGTGCACTGAGCACTGAACACTGAGCACTGTGCACTGAGCACTGAACACTGAGCACTGTACACTGAGCACTGAGCACTGAGCACTGAGCACTGAGCACTGAGCACTGAGACTGAACACTGTGCACTGAGCACTGAACACTGAGCAGTGAGATAGAACACTGTGCACTGAGCACTGAACACTGAGCACTGAGCACTGAACACTGAGCACTGAGCACTGAACCCTGAGCACTAAGCACTGAACACTGAGTATTGAACAATGAGCACTGAACACTGTGCACTGAGCAATGAACACTGAACACTGAGCACTGAACACTGAGCACTGTACACTGAGCACTGAACACTGTGCACTGAACACTGAGCACTGAGACTGAACACTGTGCACTGAGCACTGAACACTGAGCAGTGAGACTGAACACTGTGCACTGAGCACTGAACACTGAGCACTGAACACTGAGCACAGAGCACTGAACACTGTGCACTGAGCACTGAATACTGTCCACTGAGCACTGAAAACTGAGCACTGAACACAGTACTAGCACTGAGCACTGAACACTGTGCACTGAGCACTGACCACTGTGCACTGAGCACTGACCACTGTGCACTGAACACTGAATACTGAGCACTGAGCACTGAACACTGAGCACTGAGCACTGAGACTGAACACTGTGCACTGAGCACTGAACACTGAGCACTGTGCACTGAGCACTGAACACTGTGCACTGAACACTGAGCACTGAACACTGTGCACTGAACACAGAGCACTGAGCACCGAGCACTGAACACTGCGCACTGAGCACTGAATACTGAGCACTGAGCACTGAACACTGAGCACTGAGCACTGAGACTGAACACTGTGCACTGAGCACTGAACACTGAGCACTGTGCACTGAGCACTGAACACTGTGCACTGAACACTGAGCACTGAACACTGTGCACTGAACACAGAGCACTGAGCACCGAGCACTGAACACTGCGCACTGAGCACTGAAAACTGAGCACTGAGCACTGAACACAGTCCTGAGCACTGAGCACTGAACACTGAACATTGAGCACTGAATACTGAGCGCTAAACACTGAGCACTGAGCACAGAACACTGAGCACTAAACACTGAGCAGTGAGACTGAACACTGTGCACTGAGCACTGAACACTGAGCACTGAACACTGAGCACTGTGCGCTGAACACTGAGCACTGAGCACTGAACACGGACCACTGTGCACTGAGCACTGAACACTGAGCACTGAACACTGAACACTGTGCACTAAGCACTGACCTCTGTGCACTGAACACTGACCACTGTGCACTGAGCACTGAACACTGAGCACTGAGCACTGAACACTGTGCACTGAGCACTGAATACTGAGCACTGAGCACTGAACACTGAGCACTGAGCACTGAGACTGAACACTGTGCACTGAGCACTGAACACTGAGCAGTGAGACTGAACACTGTGCACTGAGCACTGAGCACTGAGCACTGAGCACTGAGCACTGAACACTGAACACTGTGCACTGAGCACTGAACACTGAGCACTGAGCACTGAACCCTGAGCACTAAGCACTGAACACTGAGTATTGAATAATGAGCACTGAACACTGTGCACTGAGCAATGAACACTGAACACTGAGCACTGAACACTGAGCACTGAGACTGAACACTGTGCACTGAGCACTGTACACTGAGCACTGAACACTGTGCACTGAACACTGAGCACTGAGACGGAACACTGTGCACTGAGCACTGAACACTGAGCAGTGAGACTGAACACTGTGCACTGAGCACTGAACACCGAGCACTGAACACTGCGCACTGAGCAATGAACATTGAACACTGTGCACTGAGCCCTGAACACTGTCCACTGAGCACTGAACACTGAGCACTGAACACAGTACGAGCACTGAGCACTGAACACTGAGCACTGAGCACTGTGCACTGAGCACTGAGCAGTGAGACTGAACACTGTGCACTGAGCACTGAACACTGAGCACTGAGACTGAACACTGTGCACTGAACACTGAACAATGAGCACTGAACACTGAGCACTGAGCACTGTGCACTGAACACTGAGCACTGAGCTCTGAGCACTGAACACTGAGCACTGAGCACTGAACACTGAGCACTGAGCACTGAGGCTGAACACTGTGCACTGAGCACTGAACACTGAGCAGTGAGACTGAACACTGTGCACTGAGCACTGAACACTGAGCACTGAACCCTGAGCACTAAGCACTGAACACTGAGTATTGAACAATGAGCACTGAACACTGTGCACTGAGCAATGAACACTGAACACTGAGCACTGAACACTGAGCACTGTACACTGAGCACTGAACACTGAGCACTGAACACTGCGCACTGAGCACTGAACATTGAACACTGTGCACTGAGCACTGAACACTGTCCACTGAGCACTGAACACTGAGCACTGAACACAGTACTAGCACTGAGCACTGAACACTGAGCACTGAGCACTGAACACTGTGCACTGAGCACTGACCACTGTGCACTGAACACTGACCACTGTGCACTGATCACTGAACACTGAGCACTGAGCACTGAACGCTGTGCACTGAGCACTGAATACTGAGCACTGAGCACTGAACACTGAGCACTGAGCACTGAGACTGAACACTGTGCACTGAGCACTGAACACTGAGCAGTGAGACTGAACACTGTGCACTGAGCACTGAACACTGAGCACTGAGCACTGAACACTGAACACTGTGCACTGAGCACTGAACACTGAGCACCGAGCACTGAACCCTGAGCACTAAGCACTGAACACTGAACACTGAGCACTGAACACTGAGCACTGAGACTGAACACTGTGCACTGAGCACTGTACACTGAGCACTGAACACTGTGCACTGAACACTGAGCACTGAGACTGAACACTGTGCACTGAGCACTGAACACTGAGCACTGAGCACTGAACACTGTGCACTGAGCACTGAACACTGCGCACTGAGCACTGAACATTGAACACTGTGCACTGAGCACTGAACACTGTCCACTGAGCACTGAACACTGAGCACTGAACACAGTACTAGCACTGAGCACTGAACACTGAGCACTGAGCACTGTGCACTGAGCACTGAGCAGTGAGACTGAACACTGTGCACTGAGCACTGAACACTGAGCAGTGAGAAAGAACACTGTGCACTGAGCACTGAACACTGAGCACTGAGACTGAACACTGTGCACTGAACACTGAACAATGAGCACTGAACACTGAACACTGAGCACTGAGCAGTGTGCACTGAACACTGAGCACTGAGTTCTGAGCACTGAACACTGAGCACTGAGCACTGAGCATTGAACACTGAGCACTGAACACTGAGCACTGAACACTGCGCACTGAGCACTGAACATTGAACACTGTGCACTGAGCACTGAACACTGTCCACTGAGCACTGAACACTGAGCACTGAACACAGTACTAGCACTGAGCACTGAACACTGAGCACTGAGCACTGAACACTGTGCACTGAGCACTGACCACTGTGCACTGAACACTGAACACTGAGCAGTGAGACTGAACACTGTGCACTGAGCACTGAACACTGAGCACTGAGCACTGAACACTGAACACCGTGCACTGAGCACTGAACACTGAGCACTGAGCACTGAACCCTGAGCACTAAGCACTGAACACTGAGTATGGAACAATGAGCACTGAACACTGTGCACTGAGCAATGAACACTGAACACTGAGCACTGAACACTGAGCACTGAGACTGAACACTGTGCACTGAGCACTGTACACTGAGCACTGAACACTGTGCACTGAACACTGAGCACTGAGACGGAACACTGTGCACTGAGCACTGAACACTGAGCACTAAGCACTGAACACTGAGTATTGAACAATGAGCACTGAACACTGTGCACTGAGCAATGAACACTGAACACTGAGCACTGAACACTGAGCACTGTACACTGAGCACTGAACACTGTGCACTGAACACTGAGCACTGAGACTGAACACTGTGCACTGAGCACTGAACACTGAGCAGTGAGACTGAACACTGTGCACTGAGCACTGAACACTGAGCACTGAACACTGAGCACAGAGCACTGAACACTGTGCACTGAGCACTGAATACTGTCCACTGAGCACTGAAAACTGAGCACTGAACACAGTACTAGCACTGAGCACTGAACACTGTGCACTGAGCACTGACCACTGTGCACTGAGCACTGACCACTGTGCACTGAACACTGAATACTGAGCACTGAGCACTGAACACTGAGCACTGAGCACTGAGACTGAACACTGTGCACTGAGCACTGAACACTGAGCACTGTGCACTGAGCACTGAACACTGTGCACTGAACACTGAGCACTGAACACTGTGCACTGAACACAGAGCACTGAGCACCGAGCACTGAACACTGCGCACTGAGCACTGAATACTGAGCACTGAGCACTGAACACTGAGCACTGAGCACTGAGACTGAACACTGTGCACTGAGCACTGAACACTGAGCACTGTGCACTGAGCACTGAACACTGTGCACTGAACACTGAGCACTGAACACTGTGCACTGAACACAGAGCACTGAGCACCGAGCACTGAACACTGCGCACTGAGCACTGAAAACTGAGCACTGAGCACTGAACACAGTCCTGAGCACTGAGCACTGAACACTGAACATTGAGCACTGAATACTGAGCGCTAAACACTGAGCACTGAGCACAGAACACTGAGCACTAAACACTGAGCAGTGAGACTGAACACTGTGCACTGAGCACTGAACACTGAGCACTGAACACTGAGCACTGTGCGCTGAACACTGAGCACTGAGCACTGAACACGGACCACTGTGCACTGAGCACTGAACACTGAGCACTGAACACTGAACACTGTGCACTAAGCACTGACCTCTGTGCACTGAACACTGACCACTGTGCACTGAGCACTGAACACTGAGCACTGAGCACTGAACACTGTGCACTGAGCACTGAATACTGAGCACTGAGCACTGAACACTGAGCACTGAGCACTGAGACTGAACACTGTGCACTGAGCACTGAACACTGAGCAGTGAGACTGAACACTGTGCACTGAGCACTGAGCACTGAGCACTGAGCACTGAGCACTGAACACTGAACACTGTGCACTGAGCACTGAACACTGAGCACTGAGCACTGAACCCTGAGCACTAAGCACTGAACACTGAGTATTGAATAATGAGCACTGAACACTGTGCACTGAGCAATGAACACTGAACACTGAGCACTGAACACTGAGCACTGAGACTGAACACTGTGCACTGAGCACTGTACACTGAGCACTGAACACTGTGCACTGAACACTGAGCACTGAGACGGAACACTGTGCACTGAGCACTGAACACTGAGCAGTGAGACTGAACACTGTGCACTGAGCACTGAACACCGAGCACTGAACACTGCGCACTGAGCAATGAACATTGAACACTGTGCACTGAGCCCTGAACACTGTCCACTGAGCACTGAACACTGAGCACTGAACACAGTACGAGCACTGAGCACTGAACACTGAGCACTGAGCACTGTGCACTGAGCACTGAGCAGTGAGACTGAACACTGTGCACTGAGCACTGAACACTGAGCACTGAGACTGAACACTGTGCACTGAACACTGAACAATGAGCACTGAACACTGAGCACTGAGCACTGTGCACTGAACACTGAGCACTGAGCTCTGAGCACTGAACACTGAGCACTGAGCACTGAACACTGAGCACTGAGCACTGAGGCTGAACACTGTGCACTGAGCACTGAACACTGAGCAGTGAGACTGAACACTGTGCACTGAGCACTGAACACTGAGCACTGAACCCTGAGCACTAAGCACTGAACACTGAGTATTGAACAATGAGCACTGAACACTGTGCACTGAGCAATGAACACTGAACACTGAGCACTGAACACTGAGCACTGAACAGTGAGCACTGAGCACTGAATACTGAGCACTGAGCACTGAACACTGAGCACTGAGCACTGAGACTGAACACTGTGCACTGAGCACTGAACACTGAGCAGTGAGACTGAACACTGTGCACTGAGCACTGAACACTGAGCACTGAGCACTGAACACTGAACACTGTGCACTGAGCACTGAACACTGAGCACCGAGCACTGAACCCTGAGCACTAAGCACTGAACACTGAACACTGAGCACTGAACACTGAGCACTGAGACTGAACACTGTGCACTGAGCACTGTACACTGAGCACTGAACACTGTGCACTGAACACTGAGCACTGAGACTGAACACTGTGCACTGAGCACTGAACACTGAGCACTGAGCACTGAACACTGTGCACTGAGCACTGAACACTGCGCACTGAGCACTGAACATTGAACACTGTGCACTGAGCACTGAACACTGTCCACTGAGCACTGAACACTGAGCACTGAACACAGTACTAGCACTGAGCACTGAACACTGAGCACTGAGCACTGTGCACTGAGCACTGAGCAGTGAGACTGAACACTGTGCACTGAGCACTGAACACTGAGCAGTGAGAAAGAACACTGTGCACTGAGCACTGAACACTGAGCACTGAGACTGAACACTGTGCACTGAACACTGAACAATGAGCACTGAACACTGAACACTGAGCACTGAGCAGTGTGCACTGAACACTGAGCACTGAGTTCTGAGCACTGAACACTGAGCACTGAGCACTGAGCATTGAACACTGAGCACTGAACACTGAGCACTGAACACTGCGCACTGAGCACTGAACATTGAACACTGTGCACTGAGCACTGAACACTGTCCACTGAGCACTGAACACTGAGCACTGAACACAGTACTAGCACTGAGCACTGAACACTGAGCACTGAGCACTGAACACTGTGCACTGAGCACTGACCACTGTGCACTGAACACTGAACACTGAGCAGTGAGACTGAACACTGTGCACTGAGCACTGAACACTGAGCACTGAGCACTGAACACTGAACACTGTGCACTGAGCACTGAACACTGAGCACTGAGCACTGAACCCTGAGCACTAAGCACTGAACACTGAGTATGGAACAATGAGCACTGAACACTGTGCACTGAGCAATGAACACTGAACACTGAGCACTGAACACTGAGCACTGAGACTGAACACTGTGCACTGAGCACTGTACACTGAGCACTGAACACTGTGCACTGAACACTGAGCACTGAGACGGAACACTGTGCACTGAGCACTGAACACTGAGCACTAAGCACTGAACACTGAGTATTGAACAATGAGCACTGAACACTGTGCACTGAGCAATGAACACTGAACACTGAGCACTGAACACTGAGCACTGTACACTGAGCACTGAACACTGTGCACTGAACACTGAGCACTGAGACTGAACACTGTGCACTGAGCACTGAACACTGAGCAGTGAGACTGAACACTGTGCACTGAGCACTGAACACTGAGCACTGAACACTGAGCACAGAGCACTGAACACTGTGCACTGAGCACTGAATACTGTCCACTGAGCACTGAAAACTGAGCACTGAACACAGTACTAGCACTGAGCACTGAACACTGTGCACTGAGCACTGACCACTGTGCACTGAGCACTGACCACTGTGCACTGAACACTGAATACTGAGCACTGAGCACTGAACACTGAGCACTGAGCACTGAGACTGAACACTGTGCACTGAGCACTGAACACTGAGCACTGTGCACTGAGCACTGAACACTGTGCACTGAACACTGAGCACTGAACACTGTGCACTGAACACAGAGCACTGAGCACCGAGCACTGAACACTGCGCACTGAGCACTGAATACTGAGCACTGAGCACTGAACACTGAGCACTGAGCACTGAGACTGAACACTGTGCACTGAGCACTGAACACTGAGCACTGTGCACTGAGCACTGAACACTGTGCACTGAACACTGAGCACTGAACACTGTGCACTGAACACAGAGCACTGAGCACCGAGCACTGAACACTGCGCACTGAGCACTGAAAACTGAGCACTGAGCACTGAACACAGTCCTGAGCACTGAGCACTGAACACTGAACATTGAGCACTGAATACTGAGCGCTAAACACTGAGCACTGAGCACAGAACACTGAGCACTAAACACTGAGCAGTGAGACTGAACACTGTGCACTGAGCACTGAACACTGAGCACTGAACACTGAGCACTGTGCGCTGAACACTGAGCACTGAGCACTGAACACGGACCACTGTGCACTGAGCACTGAACACTGAGCACTGAACACTGAACACTGTGCACTAAGCACTGACCTCTGTGCACTGAACACTGACCACTGTGCACTGAGCACTGAACACTGAGCACTGAGCACTGAACACTGTGCACTGAGCACTGAATACTGAGCACTGAGCACTGAACACTGAGCACTGAGCACTGAGACTGAACACTGTGCACTGAGCACTGAACACTGAGCAGTGAGACTGAACACTGTGCACTGAGCACTGAGCACTGAGCACTGAGCACTGAGCACTGAACACTGAACACTGTGCACTGAGCACTGAACACTGAGCACTGAGCACTGAACCCTGAGCACTAAGCACTGAACACTGAGTATTGAATAATGAGCACTGAACACTGTGCACTGAGCAATGAACACTGAACACTGAGCACTGAACACTGAGCACTGAGACTGAACACTGTGCACTGAGCACTGTACACTGAGCACTGAACACTGTGCACTGAACACTGAGCACTGAGACGGAACACTGTGCACTGAGCACTGAACACTGAGCAGTGAGACTGAACACTGTGCACTGAGCACTGAACACCGAGCACTGAACACTGCGCACTGAGCAATGAACATTGAACACTGTGCACTGAGCCCTGAACACTGTCCACTGAGCACTGAACACTGAGCACTGAACACAGTACGAGCACTGAGCACTGAACACTGAGCACTGAGCACTGTGCACTGAGCACTGAGCAGTGAGACTGAACACTGTGCACTGAGCACTGAACACTGAGCACTGAGACTGAACACTGTGCACTGAACACTGAACAATGAGCACTGAACACTGAGCACTGAGCACTGTGCACTGAACACTGAGCACTGAGCTCTGAGCACTGAACACTGAGCACTGAGCACTGAACACTGAGCACTGAGCACTGAGGCTGAACACTGTGCACTGAGCACTGAACACTGAGCAGTGAGACTGAACACTGTGCACTGAGCACTGAACACTGAGCACTGAACCCTGAGCACTAAGCACTGAACACTGAGTATTGAACAATGAGCACTGAACACTGTGCACTGAGCAATGAACACTGAACACTGAGCACTGAACACTGAGCACTGTACACTGAGCACTGAACACTGAGCACTGAACACTGCGCACTGAGCACTGAACATTGAACACTGTGCACTGAGCACTGAACACTGTCCACTGAGCACTGAACACTGAGCACTGAACACAGTACTAGCACTGAGCACTGAACACTGAGCACTGAGCACTGAACACTGTGCACTGAGCACTGACCACTGTGCACTGAACACTGACCACTGTGCACTGATCACTGAACACTGAGCACTGAGCACTGAACGCTGTGCACTGAGCACTGAATACTGAGCACTGAGCACTGAACACTGAGCACTGAGCACTGAGACTGAACACTGTGCACTGAGCACTGAACACTGAGCAGTGAGACTGAACACTGTGCACTGAGCACTGAACACTGAGCACTGAGCACTGAACACTGAACACTGTGCACTGAGCACTGAACACTGAGCACCGAGCACTGAACCCTGAGCACTAAGCACTGAACACTGAACACTGAGCACTGAACACTGAGCACTGAGACTGAACACTGTGCACTGAGCACTGTACACTGAGCACTGAACACTGTGCACTGAACACTGAGCACTGAGACTGAACACTGTGCACTGAGCACTGAACACTGAGCACTGAGCACTGAACACTGTGCACTGAGCACTGAACACTGCGCACTGAGCACTGAACATTGAACACTGTGCACTGAGCACTGAACACTGTCCACTGAGCACTGAACACTGAGCACTGAACACAGTACTAGCACTGAGCACTGAACACTGAGCACTGAGCACTGTGCACTGAGCACTGAGCAGTGAGACTGAACACTGTGCACTGAGCACTGAACACTGAGCAGTGAGAAAGAACACTGTGCACTGAGCACTGAACACTGAGCACTGAGACTGAACACTGTGCACTGAACACTGAACAATGAGCACTGAACACTGAACACTGAGCACTGAGCAGTGTGCACTGAACACTGAGCACTGAGTTCTGAGCACTGAACACTGAGCACTGAGCACTGAGCATTGAACACTGAGCACTGAACACTGAGCACTGAACACTGCGCACTGAGCACTGAACATTGAACACTGTGCACTGAGCACTGAACACTGTCCACTGAGCACTGAACACTGAGCACTGAACACAGTACTAGCACTGAGCACTGAACACTGAGCACTGAGCACTGAACACTGTGCACTGAGCACTGACCACTGTGCACTGAACACTGAACACTGAGCAGTGAGACTGAACACTGCACTGAGCACTGAACACTGAGCACTGAGCACTGAACACTGAACACTGTGCACTGAGCACTGAACACTGAGCACTGAGCACTGAACCCTGAGCACTAAGCACTGAACACTGAGTATGGAACAATGAGCACTGAACACTGTGCACTGAGCAATGAACACTGAACACTGAGCACTGAACACTGAGCACTGAGACTGAACACTGTGCACTGAGCACTGTACACTGAGCACTGAACACTGTGCACTGAACACTGAGCACTGAGACGGAACACTGTGCACTGAGCACTGAACACTGAGCAGTGAGACTGAACACTGTGCACTGAGCACTGAACACCGAGCACTGAACACTGCGCACTGAGCAATGAACATTGAACACTGTGCACTGAGCCCTGAACACTGTCCACTGAGCACTGAACACTGAGCACTGAACACAGTACGAGCACTGAGCACTGAACACTGAGCACTGAGCACTGTGCACTGAGCACTGAGCAGTGAGACTGAACACTGTGCACTGAGCACTGAACACTGAGCACTGAGACTGAACACTGTGCACTGAACACTGAACAATGAGCACTGAACACTGAGCACTGAGCACTGTGCACTGAACACTGAGCACTGAGCTCTGAGCACTGAACACTGAGCACTGAGCACTGAACACTGAGCACTGAGCACTGAGGCTGAACACTGTGCACTGAGCACTGAACACTGAGCAGTGAGACTGAACACTGTGCACTGAGCACTGAACACTGAGCACTGAACCCTGAGCACTAAGCACTGAACACTGAGTATTGAACAATGAGCACTGAACACTGTGCACTGAGCAATGAACACTGAACACTGAGCACTGAACACTGAGCACTGTACACTGAGCACTGAACACTGAGCACTGAACACTGCGCACTGAGCACTGAACATTGAACACTGTGCACTGAGCACTGAACACTGTCCACTGAGCACTGAACACTGAGCACTGAACACAGTACTAGCACTGAGCACTGAACACTGAGCACTGAGCACTGAACACTGTGCACTGAGCACTGACCACTGTGCACTGAACACTGACCACTGTGCACTGATCACTGAACACTGAGCACTGAGCACTGAACGCTGTGCACTGAGCACTGAATACTGAGCACTGAGCACTGAACACTGAGCACTGAGCACTGAGACTGAACACTGTGCACTGAGCACTGAACACTGAGCAGTGAGACTGAACACTGTGCACTGAGCACTGAACACTGAGCACTGAGCACTGAACACTGAACACTGTGCACTGAGCACTGAACACTGAGCACCGAGCACTGAACCCTGAGCACTAAGCACTGAACACTGAACACTGAGCACTGAACACTGAGCACTGAGACTGAACACTGTGCACTGAGCACTGTACACTGAGCACTGAACACTGTGCACTGAACACTGAGCACTGAGACTGAACACTGTGCACTGAGCACTGAACACTGAGCACTGAGCACTGAACACTGTGCACTGAGCACTGAACACTGAGCACTGAGCACTGAACACTGAACACTGTGCACTGAGCACTGAACACTGAGCACCGAGCACTGAACCCTGAGCACTAAGCACTGAACACTGAACACTGAGCACTGAACACTGAGCACTGAGACTGAACACTGTGCACTGAGCACTGTACACTGAGCACTGAACACTGTGCACTGAACACTGAGCACTGAGACTGAACACTGTGCACTGAGCACTGAACACTGAGCACTGAGCACTGAACACTGTGCACTGAGCACTGAACACTGCGCACTGAGCACTGAACATTGAACACTGTGCACTGAGCACTGAACACTGTCCACTGAGCACTGAACACTGAGCACTGAACACAGTACTAGCACTGAGCACTGAACACTGAGCACTGAGCACTGTGCACTGAGCACTGAGCAGTGAGACTGAACACTGTGCACTGAGCACTGAACACTGAGCAGTGAGAAAGAACACTGTGCACTGAGCACTGAACACTGAGCACTGAGACTGAACACTGTGCACTGAACACTGAACAATGAGCACTGAACACTGAACACTGAGCACTGAGCAGTGTGCACTGAACACTGAGCACTGAGTTCTGAGCACTGAACACTGAGCACTGAGCACTGAGCATTGAACACTGAGCACTGAACACTGAGCACTGAACACTGCGCACTGAGCACTGAACATTGAACACTGTGCACTGAGCACTGAACACTGTCCACTGAGCACTGAACACTGAGCACTGAACACAGTACTAGCACTGAGCACTGAACACTGAGCACTGAGCACTGAACACTGTGCACTGAGCACTGACCACTGTGCACTGAACACTGAACACTGAGCAGTGAGACTGAACACTGTGCACTGAGCACTGAACACTGAGCACTGAGCACTGAACACTGAACACTGTGCACTGAGCACTGAACACTGAGCACTGAGCACTGAACCCTGAGCACTAAGCACTGAACACTGAGTATGGAACAATGAGCACTGAACACTGTGCACTGAGCAATGAACACTGAACACTGAGCACTGAACACTGAGCACTGAGACTGAACACTGTGCACTGAGCACTGTACACTGAGCACTGAACACTGTGCACTGAACACTGAGCACTGAGACGGAACACTGTGCACTGAGCACTGAACACTGAGCACTAAGCACTGAACACTGAGTATTGAACAATGAGCACTGAACACTGTGCACTGAGCAATGAACACTGAACACTGAGCACTGAACACTGAGCACTGTACACTGAGCACTGAACACTGTGCACTGAACACTGAGCACTGAGACTGAACACTGTGCACTGAGCACTGAACACTGAGCAGTGAGACTGAACACTGTGCACTGAGCACTGAACACTGAGCACTGAACACTGAGCACAGAGCACTGAACACTGTGCACTGAGCACTGAATACTGTCCACTGAGCACTGAAAACTGAGCACTGAACACAGTACTAGCACTGAGCACTGAACACTGTGCACTGAGCACTGACCACTGTGCACTGAGCACTGACCACTGTGCACTGAACACTGAATACTGAGCACTGAGCACTGAACACTGAGCACTGAGCACTGAGACTGAACACTGTGCACTGAGCACTGAACACTGAGCACTGTGCACTGAGCACTGAACACTGTGCACTGAACACTGAGCACTGAACACTGTGCACTGAACACAGAGCACTGAGCACCGAGCACTGAACACTGCGCACTGAGCACTGAATACTGAGCACTGAGCACTGAACACTGAGCACTGAGCACTGAGACTGAACACTGTGCACTGAGCACTGAACACTGAGCACTGTGCACTGAGCACTGAACACTGTGCACTGAACACTGAGCACTGAACACTGTGCACTGAACACAGAGCACTGAGCACCGAGCACTGAACACTGCGCACTGAGCACTGAAAACTGAGCACTGAGCACTGAACACAGTCCTGAGCACTGAGCACTGAACACTGAACATTGAGCACTGAATACTGAGCGCTAAACACTGAGCACTGAGCACAGAACACTGAGCACTAAACACTGAGCAGTGAGACTGAACACTGTGCACTGAGCACTGAACACTGAGCACTGAACACTGAGCACTGTGCGCTGAACACTGAGCACTGAGCACTGAACACGGACCACTGTGCACTGAGCACTGAACACTGAGCACTGAACACTGAACACTGTGCACTAAGCACTGACCTCTGTGCACTGAACACTGACCACTGTGCACTGAGCACTGAACACTGAGCACTGAGCACTGAACACTGTGCACTGAGCACTGAATACTGAGCACTGAGCACTGAACACTGAGCACTGAGCACTGAGACTGAACACTGTGCACTGAGCACTGAACACTGAGCAGTGAGACTGAACACTGTGCACTGAGCACTGAGCACTGAGCACTGAGCACTGAGCACTGAACACTGAACACTGTGCACTGAGCACTGAACACTGAGCACTGAGCACTGAACCCTGAGCACTAAGCACTGAACACTGAGTATTGAATAATGAGCACTGAACACTGTGCACTGAGCAATGAACACTGAACACTGAGCACTGAACACTGAGCACTGAGACTGAACACTGTGCACTGAGCACTGTACACTGAGCACTGAACACTGTGCACTGAACACTGAGCACTGAGACGGAACACTGTGCACTGAGCACTGAACACTGAGCAGTGAGACTGAACACTGTGCACTGAGCACTGAACACCGAGCACTGAACACTGCGCACTGAGCAATGAACATTGAACACTGTGCACTGAGCCCTGAACACTGTCCACTGAGCACTGAACACTGAGCACTGAACACAGTACGAGCACTGAGCACTGAACACTGAGCACTGAGCACTGTGCACTGAGCACTGAGCAGTGAGACTGAACACTGTGCACTGAGCACTGAACACTGAGCACTGAGACTGAACACTGTGCACTGAACACTGAACAATGAGCACTGAACACTGAGCACTGAGCACTGTGCACTGAACACTGAGCACTGAGCTCTGAGCACTGAACACTGAGCACTGAGCACTGAACACTGAGCACTGAGCACTGAGGCTGAACACTGTGCACTGAGCACTGAACACTGAGCAGTGAGACTGAACACTGTGCACTGAGCACTGAACACTGAGCACTGAACCCTGAGCACTAAGCACTGAACACTGAGTATTGAACAATGAGCACTGAACACTGTGCACTGAGCAATGAACACTGAACACTGAGCACTGAACACTGAGCACTGAACAGTGAGCACTGAGCACTGAATACTGAGCACTGAGCACTGAACACTGAGCACTGAGCACTGAGACTGAACACTGTGCACTGAGCACTGAACACTGAGCAGTGAGACTGAACACTGTGCACTGAGCACTGAACACTGAGCACTGAGCACTGAACACTGAACACTGTGCACTGAGCACTGAACACTGAGCACCGAGCACTGAACCCTGAGCACTAAGCACTGAACACTGAACACTGAGCACTGAACACTGAGCACTGAGACTGAACACTGTGCACTGAGCACTGTACACTGAGCACTGAACACTGTGCACTGAACACTGAGCACTGAGACTGAACACTGTGCACTGAGCACTGAACACTGAGCACTGAGCACTGAACACTGTGCACTGAGCACTGAACACTGCGCACTGAGCACTGAACATTGAACACTGTGCACTGAGCACTGAACACTGTCCACTGAGCACTGAACACTGAGCACTGAACACAGTACTAGCACTGAGCACTGAACACTGAGCACTGAGCACTGTGCACTGAGCACTGAGCAGTGAGACTGAACACTGTGCACTGAGCACTGAACACTGAGCAGTGAGAAAGAACACTGTGCACTGAGCACTGAACACTGAGCACTGAGACTGAACACTGTGCACTGAACACTGAACAATGAGCACTGAACACTGAACACTGAGCACTGAGCAGTGTGCACTGAACACTGAGCACTGAGTTCTGAGCACTGAACACTGAGCACTGAGCACTGAGCATTGAACACTGAGCACTGAACACTGAGCACTGAACACTGCGCACTGAGCACTGAACATTGAACACTGTGCACTGAGCACTGAACACTGTCCACTGAGCACTGAACACTGAGCACTGAACACAGTACTAGCACTGAGCACTGAACACTGAGCACTGAGCACTGAACACTGTGCACTGAGCACTGACCACTGTGCACTGAACACTGAACACTGAGCAGTGAGACTGAACACTGTGCACTGAGCACTGAACACTGAGCACTGAGCACTGAACACTGAACACTGTGCACTGAGCACTGAACACTGAGCACTGAGCACTGAACCCTGAGCACTAAGCACTGAACACTGAGTATGGAACAATGAGCACTGAACACTGTGCACTGAGCAATGAACACTGAACACTGAGCACTGAACACTGAGCACTGAGACTGAACACTGTGCACTGAGCACTGTACACTGAGCACTGAACACTGTGCACTGAACACTGAGCACTGAGACGGAACACTGTGCACTGAGCACTGAACACTGAGCACTAAGCACTGAACACTGAGTATTGAACAATGAGCACTGAACACTGTGCACTGAGCAATGAACACTGAACACTGAGCACTGAACACTGAGCACTGTACACTGAGCACTGAACACTGTGCACTGAACACTGAGCACTGAGACTGAACACTGTGCACTGAGCACTGAACACTGAGCAGTGAGACTGAACACTGTGCACTGAGCACTGAACACTGAGCACTGAACACTGAGCACAGAGCACTGAACACTGTGCACTGAGCACTGAATACTGTCCACTGAGCACTGAAAACTGAGCACTGAACACAGTACTAGCACTGAGCACTGAACACTGTGCACTGAGCACTGACCACTGTGCACTGAGCACTGACCACTGTGCACTGAACACTGAATACTGAGCACTGAGCACTGAACACTGAGCACTGAGCACTGAGACTGAACACTGTGCACTGAGCACTGAACACTGAGCACTGTGCACTGAGCACTGAACACTGTGCACTGAACACTGAGCACTGAACACTGTGCACTGAACACAGAGCACTGAGCACCGAGCACTGAACACTGCGCACTGAGCACTGAATACTGAGCACTGAGCACTGAACACTGAGCACTGAGCACTGAGACTGAACACTGTGCACTGAGCACTGAACACTGAGCACTGTGCACTGAGCACTGAACACTGTGCACTGAACACTGAGCACTGAACACTGTGCACTGAACACAGAGCACTGAGCACCGAGCACTGAACACTGCGCACTGAGCACTGAAAACTGAGCACTGAGCACTGAACACAGTCCTGAGCACTGAGCACTGAACACTGAACATTGAGCACTGAATACTGAGCGCTAAACACTGAGCACTGAGCACAGAACACTGAGCACTAAACACTGAGCAGTGAGACTGAACACTGTGCACTGAGCACTGAACACTGAGCACTGAACACTGAGCACTGTGCGCTGAACACTGAGCACTGAGCACTGAACACGGACCACTGTGCACTGAGCACTGAACACTGAGCACTGAACACTGAACACTGTGCACTAAGCACTGACCTCTGTGCACTGAACACTGACCACTGTGCACTGAGCACTGAACACTGAGCACTGAGCACTGAACACTGTGCACTGAGCACTGAATACTGAGCACTGAGCACTGAACACTGAGCACTGAGCACTGAGACTGAACACTGTGCACTGAGCACTGAACACTGAGCAGTGAGACTGAACACTGTGCACTGAGCACTGAGCACTGAGCACTGAGCACTGAGCACTGAACACTGAACACTGTGCACTGAGCACTGAACACTGAGCACTGAGCACTGAACCCTGAGCACTAAGCACTGAACACTGAGTATTGAATAATGAGCACTGAACACTGTGCACTGAGCAATGAACACTGAACACTGAGCACTGAACACTGAGCACTGAGACTGAACACTGTGCACTGAGCACTGTACACTGAGCACTGAACACTGTGCACTGAACACTGAGCACTGAGACGGAACACTGTGCACTGAGCACTGAACACTGAGCAGTGAGACTGAACACTGTGCACTGAGCACTGAACACCGAGCACTGAACACTGCGCACTGAGCAATGAACATTGAACACTGTGCACTGAGCCCTGAACACTGTCCACTGAGCACTGAACACTGAGCACTGAACACAGTACGAGCACTGAGCACTGAACACTGAGCACTGAGCACTGTGCACTGAGCACTGAGCAGTGAGACTGAACACTGTGCACTGAGCACTGAACACTGAGCACTGAGACTGAACACTGTGCACTGAACACTGAACAATGAGCACTGAACACTGAGCACTGAGCACTGTGCACTGAACACTGAGCACTGAGCTCTGAGCACTGAACACTGAGCACTGAGCACTGAACACTGAGCACTGAGCACTGAGGCTGAACACTGTGCACTGAGCACTGAACACTGAGCAGTGAGACTGAACACTGTGCACTGAGCACTGAACACTGAGCACTGAACCCTGAGCACTAAGCACTGAACACTGAGTATTGAACAATGAGCACTGAACACTGTGCACTGAGCAATGAACACTGAACACTGAGCACTGAACACTGAGCACTGTACACTGAGCACTGAACACTGAGCACTGAACACTGCGCACTGAGCACTGAACATTGAACACTGTGCACTGAGCACTGAACACTGTCCACTGAGCACTGAACACTGAGCACTGAACACAGTACTAGCACTGAGCACTGAACACTGAGCACTGAGCACTGAACACTGTGCACTGAGCACTGACCACTGTGCACTGAACACTGACCACTGTGCACTGATCACTGAACACTGAGCACTGAGCACTGAACGCTGTGCACTGAGCACTGAATACTGAGCACTGAGCACTGAACACTGAGCACTGAGCACTGAGACTGAACACTGTGCACTGAGCACTGAACACTGAGCAGTGAGACTGAACACTGTGCACTGAGCACTGAACACTGAGCACTGAGCACTGAACACTGAACACTGTGCACTGAGCACTGAACACTGAGCACCGAGCACTGAACCCTGAGCACTAAGCACTGAACACTGAACACTGAGCACTGAACACTGAGCACTGAGACTGAACACTGTGCACTGAGCACTGTACACTGAGCACTGAACACTGTGCACTGAACACTGAGCACTGAGACTGAACACTGTGCACTGAGCACTGAACACTGAGCACTGAGCACTGAACACTGTGCACTGAGCACTGAACACTGCGCACTGAGCACTGAACATTGAACACTGTGCACTGAGCACTGAACACTGTCCACTGAGCACTGAACACTGAGCACTGAACACAGTACTAGCACTGAGCACTGAACACTGAGCACTGAGCACTGTGCACTGAGCACTGAGCAGTGAGACTGAACACTGTGCACTGAGCACTGAACACTGAGCAGTGAGAAAGAACACTGTGCACTGAGCACTGAACACTGAGCACTGAGACTGAACACTGTGCACTGAACACTGAACAATGAGCACTGAACACTGAACACTGAGCACTGAGCAGTGTGCACTGAACACTGAGCACTGAGTTCTGAGCACTGAACACTGAGCACTGAGCACTGAGCATTGAACACTGAGCACTGAACACTGAGCACTGAACACTGCGCACTGAGCACTGAACATTGAACACTGTGCACTGAGCACTGAACACTGTCCACTGAGCACTGAACACTGAGCACTGAACACAGTACTAGCACTGAGCACTGAACACTGAGCACTGAGCACTGAACACTGTGCACTGAGCACTGACCACTGTGCACTGAACACTGAACACTGAGCAGTGAGACTGAACACTGCACTGAGCACTGAACACTGAGCACTGAGCACTGAACACTGAACACTGTGCACTGAGCACTGAACACTGAGCACTGAGCACTGAACCCTGAGCACTAAGCACTGAACACTGAGTATGGAACAATGAGCACTGAACACTGTGCACTGAGCAATGAACACTGAACACTGAGCACTGAACACTGAGCACTGAGACTGAACACTGTGCACTGAGCACTGTACACTGAGCACTGAACACTGTGCACTGAACACTGAGCACTGAGACGGAACACTGTGCACTGAGCACTGAACACTGAGCAGTGAGACTGAACACTGTGCACTGAGCACTGAACACCGAGCACTGAACACTGCGCACTGAGCAATGAACATTGAACACTGTGCACTGAGCCCTGAACACTGTCCACTGAGCACTGAACACTGAGCACTGAACACAGTACGAGCACTGAGCACTGAACACTGAGCACTGAGCACTGTGCACTGAGCACTGAGCAGTGAGACTGAACACTGTGCACTGAGCACTGAACACTGAGCACTGAGACTGAACACTGTGCACTGAACACTGAACAATGAGCACTGAACACTGAGCACTGAGCACTGTGCACTGAACACTGAGCACTGAGCTCTGAGCACTGAACACTGAGCACTGAGCACTGAACACTGAGCACTGAGCACTGAGGCTGAACACTGTGCACTGAGCACTGAACACTGAGCAGTGAGACTGAACACTGTGCACTGAGCACTGAACACTGAGCACTGAACCCTGAGCACTAAGCACTGAACACTGAGTATTGAACAATGAGCACTGAACACTGTGCACTGAGCAATGAACACTGAACACTGAGCACTGAACACTGAGCACTGTACACTGAGCACTGAACACTGAGCACTGAACACTGCGCACTGAGCACTGAACATTGAACACTGTGCACTGAGCACTGAACACTGTCCACTGAGCACTGAACACTGAGCACTGAACACAGTACTAGCACTGAGCACTGAACACTGAGCACTGAGCACTGAACACTGTGCACTGAGCACTGACCACTGTGCACTGAACACTGACCACTGTGCACTGATCACTGAACACTGAGCACTGAGCACTGAACGCTGTGCACTGAGCACTGAATACTGAGCACTGAGCACTGAACACTGAGCACTGAGCACTGAGACTGAACACTGTGCACTGAGCACTGAACACTGAGCAGTGAGACTGAACACTGTGCACTGAGCACTGAACACTGAGCACTGAGCACTGAACACTGAACACTGTGCACTGAGCACTGAACACTGAGCACCGAGCACTGAACCCTGAGCACTAAGCACTGAACACTGAACACTGAGCACTGAACACTGAGCACTGAGACTGAACACTGTGCACTGAGCACTGTACACTGAGCACTGAACACTGTGCACTGAACACTGAGCACTGAGACTGAACACTGTGCACTGAGCACTGAACACTGAGCACTGAGCACTGAACACTGTGCACTGAGCACTGAACACTGCGCACTGAGCACTGAACATTGAACACTGTGCACTGAGCACTGAACACTGTCCACTGAGCACTGAACACTGAGCACTGAACACAGTACTAGCACTGAGCACTGAACACTGAGCACTGAGCACTGTGCACTGAGCACTGAGCAGTGAGACTGAACACTGTGCACTGAGCACTGAACACTGAGCAGTGAGAAAGAACACTGTGCACTGAGCACTGAACACTGAGCACTGAGACTGAACACTGTGCACTGAACACTGAACAATGAGCACTGAACACTGAACACTGAGCACTGAGCAGTGTGCACTGAACACTGAGCACTGAGTTCTGAGCACTGAACACTGAGCACTGAGCACTGAGCATTGAACACTGAGCACTGAACACTGAGCACTGAACACTGCGCACTGAGCACTGAACATTGAACACTGTGCACTGAGCACTGAACACTGTCCACTGAGCACTGAACACTGAGCACTGAACACAGTACTAGCACTGAGCACTGAACACTGAGCACTGAGCACTGAACACTGTGCACTGAGCACTGACCACTGTGCACTGAACACTGAACACTGAGCAGTGAGACTGAACACTGTGCACTGAGCACTGAACACTGAGCACTGAGCACTGAACACTGAACACTGTGCACTGAGCACTGAACACTGAGCACTGAGCACTGAACCCTGAGCACTAAGCACTGAACACTGAGTATGGAACAATGAGCACTGAACACTGTGCACTGAGCAATGAACACTGAACACTGAGCACTGAACACTGAGCACTGAGACTGAACACTGTGCACTGAGCACTGTACACTGAGCACTGAACACTGTGCACTGAACACTGAGCACTGAGACTGAACACTGTGCACTGAGCACTGAACACTGAGCAGTGAGACTGAACACTGTGCACTGAGCACTGAACACTGAGCACTGAACACTGCGCACTGAGCACTGAACATTGAACACTGTGCACTGAGCACTGAACACTGTCCACTGAGCACTGAACACTGAGCACTGAACACAGTACTAGCACTGAGCACTGAACACTGAGCACTGAGCACTGTGCACTGAGCACTGAGCAGTGAGACTGAACACTGTGCACTGAGCACTGAACACTGAGCAGTGAGACTGAACACTGTGCACTGAGCACTGAACACTGAGCACTGAGACTGAACACTGTGCACTGAACACTGAACAATGAGCGCTGAACACTGAGCACTGAGCACTGTGCACTGAACACTGAGCACTGAGCTCTGAGCACTGAACACTGAGCACTGAGCACTGAGCACTGAACACTGAGCACTGAGCACTGAGACTGAACACTGTGCACTGAGCACTGAACACTGAGCAGTGAGCATTGAACACTGAGCACTGAGCACTGAACCCTGAGCACTAAGCACTGAACACTGAGTATTGAACAATGAGCACTGAACACTGTGCACTGAGCAATGAACACTGAACACTGAGCACTGAACACTGAGCACTGTACACTGAGCACTGAACACTGTGCACTGAACACTGAGCACTGAGACTGAACACTGTGCACTGAGCACTGAACACTGAGCAGTGAGACTGAACACTGTGCACTGAGCACTGAACACTGAGCACTGAACACTGCGCACTGAGCACTGAACATTGAACACTGTGCACTGAGCAGTGAACACTGTCCACTGAGCACTGAACACTGAGCACTGAACACAGTACTAGCACTGAGCACTGAACACTGAGCACTGTACACTGAGCACTGAGCACTGAGCAGTGAGACTGAACACTGTGCACTGAGCACTGAACACTGAGCAGTGAGACTGAACACTGTGCACTGAGCACTGAACACTGAGCACTGAGATTGAACACTGTGCACTGAACACTGAACAATGAGCACTGAACTCTGAACACTGAGCACTGAGCACTGTGCACTGAACACTGAGCACTGAGCTCTGAGCACTGAACACTGAGCACTGAGCACTGTGCACTGAACACTGAGCACTGAGCTCTGAGCACTGAACACTGAGCACTGAACACTGAGCACTGTGCGCTGAACACTGAGCACTGAGACTGAACACTGTGCACTGAGCACTGAACACTGAGCAGTGAGCATTGAACACTGAGCACTGAGCACTGAACCCTGAGCACTAAGCACTGAACACTGAGTATTGAACAATGAGCACTGAACACTGTGCACTGAGCAATGAACACTGAGCACTGTACACTGAGCACTGAACACTGTGCACTGAACACTGAGCACTGAGCACTGAGCACTGAACACTGAGCACTGAGCACTGAGCACTGAACACTGAGCACTGAACACTGAGCACTGTGCACTGAACACTGTGCACTGAGCACTGAAAACTGAGCACTGAGACTGAACACTGTGCACTGAGCACTGAACACTGTGCACTGAGCACTGAAAACTGAGCACTGTGCACTGAACACTGTGCACTGAACACTGAGACTGAACACTGAGCACAGAGAATGAACACCAAGCTCTGAGCACTGAACACTGAGCACTCAGCACTGAACACTGAACACTGAGCACTGAGCACTGAACACTGATCACTGAGCACGAACACTGAGCACTGAACACTGAGCACTGAAGACTGAGCACTGAGACTGAACACTGAGCACTGAGACTGAACACTGAGCACTGAAACTGAACACTGAACTCTGAGCACTGAACACTGAGCACTCAGCACTGAGCACTGACCACTGTGCACTGAACACTGAGCACTGAGACTGCACACTGAGCACTGAGACTGAACACTGTGCACTGAGCACTGAACACTGAACACTGAGCACTGAGCACTGAACAGTGTGCACTGAGCACTGAACACGAAGCACTGGGCACTGAACACTGACCACTGAGACTGAACACTGTACACTGAGCACTGAACACTGAGCACTGAGACTGAACACTGTACACTGAGCACTGAACACTGAGTTCTGAACACTGAGCACTGAGCACTGAGCACTGAACATTGAACACTGAGCACTGAACACTGAACACTGAGCACAGAACACACTACTAGCACTGAGCACTGAACACTGAACACTGAGCACTGAACACTGAGCACTGAACACTGTGCACTGAGCACTGAACACTGAGCACTCAGCACTGAGCACTGACCACTGACCACTGAACACTGTGCACTGAACACTGAGCACTGAGACTGCACACTGAGCACTGAGACTGAACACTGTGCACTGAGCACTGAACACTGAACACTGAGCACTGAGCACTGAACAGTGTGCACTGAGCACTGAACACGAAGCACTGGGCACTGAACACTGACCACTGAGACTGAACACTGTACACTGAGCACTGAACACTGAGCACTGAACACTGAGCACTGAGACTGAACACTGTGCACTGAGCACTGAACACTGAGCTCTGAACACTGAGCACTGAGCACTGAGCACTGAACATTGAACACTGTGCACTGAGCACTGAACAGTGTGCACTGAGCACTGAACACTGAGCACTGAACACTGAACACTGAGCACAGAACACACTACTAGCACTGAGCACTGAACACTGAACACTGAGCACTGAACACTGAGCACTGAACACTGTGCACTGAGCACTGAACACTGACCACTGAACACTGAACACTGCGCACTGAACACTGAGCACTGAACACTGAGTACTGAACACTGAGCATTGAACAATGTGCACTGAACACTGAGCACTGAACACTGAACACTGTGCACTGAGCACTGAACACTGAGCAGTGAGACTGAACACTGTGCACTGAACACTGAACACTGAGCACGGAACACTGAGCACTGAGCCCTGAGCACTGAACACTGAGCACTGAACACTGAACACTGAGCACTGAGCACTGAACACTGTGAACTGAGCACTGAACACTGAGCACTGAGCACTGAGCACTGAACACTGAGCCCTGTGCACTGAACACTGTGCACTGAACACTGAGCACTGAGACTGAACACTGAGCACTGAGACTGAACACTGAGCTCAAGCACTGAACACTGAACACTGAGTACTGACCACTGAACACTGTGCACTGAGCACTGAACACTGTGCACTGAACACTGAGCACTGAGACTGAACACTGAGCACTGAGACTGAACACTGAGCTCTGAGCACTGAAGACTGAGCACTGAACACCGTGCACTGAGCACTGAACACTGAACATTGAACACTGAACACTGAGCACTGAACACTGTGCACTGAGCACTGAACACTGAGCACTGAGCACTGAACACTGAGCACTGTGCACTGAACACTGTGCACTGAACACTGAACACTGAGCACTGAGCACTGTGCACTGAACACTGAACACTGAGCACTGAACACTGAGCACTGAAGACTGAGCACTGAGCACCGAGCACTGTGCACTGAACAATGAGCACTGTGCATGGGAAACTGAGCACTATGTACTAAACACTGAACACTGAGCACTGAACACTGAGCACTGAACACTGAGTAGTGAACACTGAGCACTGAACATTGTGCACTGAAGACTGAGCACTGAACACTGAACACTGAGCACTGAACACTGAGCACTGAGACTGAACACTAAGCTCTGAGCACTGAACACTGAGCACTCAGCACTGAACACTGAACAATGAGCACTGTGCACTGAACACTGATCACTGAGCACTGAACACTGAGCACTGAACACTGAGCACTGAAGACTGAGCACTGAGACTGAACACTGAGCACTGAGACTGAACACTGTGCACTGAAACTGAACACTGAGCTCTGAGCACTGAACACTGAGTACTGACCACTGAGCACTGTGCACTGAACACTGTGCACTGAACACTGAGCACTGAGACTGCACACTGAGACTGAACACTGAGCTCTGAGCACTGAACACAGAGCACTGAGCACTGAACACTGTGCACTGAGCACTGAACACTGAGCACTGAAGACTGAGCACTGTGCGCTGAACACTGAGCACTGAACACTGAGCATTGAGACTGAACACTGTGCACTGAGCACTGAACACTGAGCACTGAACACTGAACACTGAGCACTGAACACTGAACACTGAACACTGAACACTGAGCACTGAACACTGAACACTGAGCACTGAGCCCTGAACACTGAGCACTGAGCCCTGAACACTGAGCACTGAAGACTGAACACTGAACACTGAACACTGTGCACTGAGCACTGAACACTGAGCACTAAGCACTGAACACTGAGCACTGTGCACTGAACACTGAACACTGCGCACTGAAAACTGAACACTGTGCACTGAGCACTGAACACTGAGCACTGAGCACTGAACACTGAACACTGAGCACTGAGCACTTAACACTGAGCACTGAAGACTGAGCACTGAAGACTGAGCACTGAGCACTGAACACTGTGCACTGAGCACTGAACACTGAGCACTAAGCACTGAACACTGAGCCCTGAACACTGAGCACTGAGCCCTGAACACTGAGCACTGAACACTGAGCACTGAACACTGAACACTGTGCACTGAGCACTGAACACTGAGCACTAAGCACTGAACACTGAGCACTGTGCAGTGAACACTGTGCACTGAACACTGAGCACTGAGACTGAACACTGAGCTCTGAGCACTGAACACTGAACACTGCGCACTGAAAACTGAACACTGTGCACTGAGCACTGAACACTGAGCACTGAGCACTGAACACTGAACACTGAGCACTGAGCACTTAACACTGAGCACTGAAGACTGAGCACTGAAGACTGAGCACTGAGCACTGAACACTGTGCACTGAACACTGAACACTGAGCACTGAGCACCGAGCCCTGTGCACTGAACAATGAGCACTGTGCACGGGAAACTGAGCACTATGTACGAAACACTGAACACTAAGCACAATGTACTGAACAGTGCACACTGAGCACTGAGCACTGAACACTGAGCACTGAACACTGTGCACTGAACACTGAGCACTGAGCACTGGAACACTGAGCACTGTGCACTGGACACTGATCACTGAGCACTGATCACTGAGCACTGAACACTGAGCACTCAGCACTGAACACTGAACACTGAGCACTGTGCACTGAACACTGATCACTGAGCACTGAACACTGGGGCACTGAACACTGAGCACTGAAGACTGAGCACTGAGACTGAACACTGAGCACTGAGACTGAACACTGAGCACTGAAACTGAACACTGAGCTCTGAGACTGCACACTGAGCACTGAGACTGAACACTGAGCTCTGAGCACTGAACACAGAGCACTGAGCACTGAACACTGTGCACTGAGCACTGAACACTGAGCACTGAAGACTGAGCACTGTGCGCTGAACACTGAGCACTGAACACTGAGCACTGAAGACTGAGCACAGTGCGCTGAACACTGAGCACTGAACACTGAGCACTGAGACTGAACACTGTGCACTGAGCACTGAGCACTGAGCACTGAACACTGACCACTGAACACTGAACACTGAGCACTGAACACTGAGCACTGAGCACTGAACACTGAACACTGTGCACTGAGCACTGAACACTGAGCACTAAGCACTGAACACTGAGCACTGTGCAATGAACACTGTGCACTGAACACTGAGCACTTAACACTGAGCACTGAAGACTGAGCACTGAAGACTGACCACTGAGCACTGAGCACTGTGCACTGAACACTGAACACTGAGCACTGAACACTGAGCACTGAGCACCGAGCCCTGTGCACTGAACAATGAGCACTGTGAACGGGAAACTGAGCACTATGTACTAAACACTGAACACTGAACACTGAGCACTATGTACTGAACAGTGAACACTGAGCACTGTGCACTGAACAGTGAGCACTGAGCACTGAACACTGAGCACTGAACACTGAACACTGAACATTGAACACTGAACACTGAGCACTGAACACTGAGCACTGAACACTGAACACTGAGCACTGAGCACTGAGCACTGAACACTGGGCACAGAGCACTGAGCACTGAGCACTGAGCACTGAACACTGAGCACTGTGCACTGAACACTGTGCACTGAACACTGAGCACTGAGCACCGAGCCCTGTGCACTGAACAATGAGCACTGGGCACGGGAAACTGAGCACTATGTACTAAACACTGAACACTGAACACTGAGCACTATGTACTGAGCAGTGAACACTGAGCACTGAGCACTGAGCACTTAACACTGAGCACTGAACACTGTGCACTGAACACTGATCACTGGGCTCTGAACACTGAGCACTCAGCACTGAACACTGAACACTGAGCACTGAACACTGAGCACTGAACACTGAACATTGAACACTGAACACTGAGCACTGAACACTGAGCACTGAACACTGAACACTGAGCACTGAGCACTGAACACTGTGCACAGAGCACTGAGCACTGAGCACTGAGCACTGAACACTGAGCACTGTGCACTGAACACTGTGCACTGAACACTGAGCACTGAGCACTGTGCACTGTGCACTGAACACTGAGCACTGAGACTGAACACTGAGCTCTGAGACTGAACACTAAGCTCTGAGCACTGAACACTGAGCACTCAGCACTGAACACTGAACACTGAGCACTGTGCACTGAACACTGATCACTGAGCACTGAACACTGACCACTGAACACTGAGCACTGAGACTGAACACTGAGCACTGAAACTGAACACTGAGCTCTGAGCACTGAACACTGAGCTCTGAGCACTGAGCACTGACCACTGAGCACTGAGCACTGAACACTGTGCACTGAACACTGAGCACTGAGACTGCACACTGAGCACTGAGACTGAACACTGAGCTCTGAGCACCGAACACAGACCAATGAGCACTGAACACTGTGCACTGAGCACTGAACACTGAGCACTGAACACTGTGCACTGAGCACTGAATACTGTGCACTCAACACTGAACACTGAGCACTGAGCACTGAGCACTGAACACTGAACACTGTGCACTGAGCACTGAACACTGAGCACTAAGCACTGAACACTGTGCACTGAACACTGAGCACTGAACACTGAACACTGAGCACTGAAGACTGAGTACTGAAGACTGAGCACTGAGCACTGAGCACTGTGCACTGAACACTGAACACTGAGCACTGAACACTGAGCACTGAGCACCGAGCCCTGTGCACTGAACAATGAGCACTGTGCACGGGAAACTGAGCACTATGTACTAAACACTGAACACTGAACACTGAGCACTATGTACTGAACAGTGCACACTGAGCACTGAGCACTGAACACTGAGCACTGAACACTGTGCACTGAACACTGAGCACTGAGCACTGAGCACTGAACACTGAGCACTGTGCACTGGACACTGATCACTGAGCACTGATCACTGAGCACTGAACACTGAACACTGTGCACTGAGCACTGAACACTGAGCAGTGAGACTGAACACTGTGCACTGAGCACTGAACACTGAGCACTGAACACTGAGCACTGAACACTGTGCACTGAGCACTGAGCACTGAACACTGTGCACTGAGCACTGAACACTGAGCACTGAGCACTGAGCACTGAACACTGAGCCCTGTGCACTGAACACTGTGCACTGAACACTGAGCACTGAGCACTGAACACTGAGCACTGAACACTGTGCACTGAGCACTGAACACTGAACATTGAACACTGAACACTGAGCACTGAACACTGTGCACTGAACACTGAACACTGAGCACTGAGCACTGAACACTGTGCACTGTGCACTGAACACTGTGCACTGAACACTGAACACTGAGCACTGAGCACTGTGCACTGAACACTGAACACTGAGCACTGAACACTGAGCACTGAAGACTGAGCACTGAGCACCGAGCACTGTGCACTGAACAATGAGCACTGTGCATGGGAAACTGTGCACTATGTACTAAACACTGAACACTGAGCACTGAACACTGAGCACTGAACACTGAGTAGTGAACACTGAGCACTGAACATTGTGCACTGAAGACTGAGCACTGAACACTGAACACTGAGCACTGAACACTGAGCACTGAGACTGAACACTAAGCTCTGAGCACTGAACACTGAGCACTCAGCACTGAACACTGAACAATGAGCACTGTGCACTGAACACTGATCACTGAGCACTGAACACTGAGCACTGAACACTGAGCACTGAAGACTGAGCACTGAGACTGAACACTGAGCACTGAGACTGAACACTGAGCACTGAAACTGAACACTGAGCTCTGAGCACTGAACACTGAGTACTGACCACTGAGCACTGTGCACTGAACACTGAGCACTGAGCTCTGAGCACTGAACACTGAGCACTGAGCACTGAGCACTGAGCACTGAGCACTGAGCACTGAACACTGAGCACTGAACACTGAGCACTGTGCGCTGAACACTGAGCACTGAGACTGAACACTGTGCACTGAGCATTAACCACTGAGCACTGTGCACTGAACACTGAGCACTGAGACTGAACACTGAGCACTGAGACTGAACACTAGGCTCTGAGCACTGAACACTGAGCACTGAGCACTGAACACTGTGCACTGAACACTGAGCACTGAGCACTGAGCACTGAACACTGAGCACTCAGCACTGAACACTGAACACTGAGCACTGTGCACTGAGCACTGATCACTGAGCACTGAACACTGAGCACTGAACACTGAACACTGAACATTGAACACTGAACACTGAGCACTGAACACTGAGCACTGAACACTGAACACTGAGCACTGAGCACTGAACACTGTGCACAGAGCACTGAGCACTGAGCACTGAGCACTGAACACTGGGCACTGGGCACTGAACACTGTGCACTGAACACTGAGCACTGAGCACTGAACACTGAGCACTGAACACTGAGCACTGAGACTGTACAGTGAGCACTGAAACTGAACACTGAGCTCTGAGCACTGAACACTGAGCTCTGAGCACTGAGCACTGACCACTGAGCACTGAGCACTGAACACTGTGCACTGAACACTGAGCACTGAGACTGCACACTGAGCACTGAGACTGAACACTGAGCTCTGAGCACTGAACACAGACCACTGAGCACTGAACACTGTGCACTGAGCACTGAACACTGAGCGCTGAAGACTGAGCAGGGTGCGCTGAACACTGAGCACTGAACACTGAGCACTGAACACTGTGCACTGAGCACTGAATACTGTGCACTCAACACTGAACACTGAGCACTGAGCACTGAGCACTGAGCACTGAACACTGAACACTGTGCACTGAGCACTGAACACTGAGCACTAAGCACTGAACACTGAGCACTGTGCACTGAACACTGTGCACTGAACACTGAGCACTTAACACTGAGCACTGAAGACTGAGTACTGAAGACTGAGCACTGAGCACTGAGCACTGTGCACTGAACACTGAACACTGAGCACTGAACACTGAGCACTGAGCACCGAGCCCTGTGCACTGAACAATGAGCACTGTGCACGGGAAACTGAGAACTATGTACTAAACACTGAACACTGAACACTGAGCACTGAGCACTGAACACTGAGCACTGAACACTGTGCACTGAACACTGAGCACTGAGCACTGAGCACTGAACACTGAGCACTGAGACTGAACACTGTGCACTGAGCACTGAGCACTGAGCACTGAACACTGAACACTGAACACTGAGCACTGAACACTGAACACTGAGCACTGAGCCGTGAACACTGTGCACTGAGCACTGAATACTGTGCACTGAACACTGAACACTGAGCACTGTGCACTGAACACTGAACACTGAGCACTAAGCACTGAGCACTGTGCACTGAACACTGAGCACTGAACACTGTGCACTGAACACTGAACACTGAGCACTGAGCACTGTGCACTGAACACTGAACACTGAGCACTGAACACTGAGCACTGAAGACTGAGCACTGAGCACCGAGCACTGTGCACTGAACAATGAGCACTGTGCATGGGAAACTGTGCACTATGTACTAAACACTGAACACTGAGCACTGAACACTGAGCACTGAACACTGAGTAGTGAACACTGAGCACTGAACATTGTGCACTGAAGACTGAGCACTGAACACTGAACACTGAGCACTGAACACTGAGCACTGAGACTGAACACTAAGCTCTGAGCACTGAACACTGAGCACTCAGCACTGAACACTGAACAATGAGCACTGTGCACTGAACACTGATCACTGAGCACTGAACACTGAGCACTGAACACTGAGCACTGAAGACTGAGCACTGAGACTGAACACTGAGCACTGAGACTGAACACTGAGCACTGAAACTGAACACTGAGCTCTGAGCACTGAACACTGAGTACTGACCACTGAGCACTGTGCACTGAACACTGAGCACTGAGCTCTGAGCACTGAACACTGAGCACTGAGCACTGAGCACTGAGCACTGAGCACTGAGCACTGAACACTGAGCACTGAACACTGAGCACTGTGCGCTGAACACTGAGCACTGAGACTGAACACTGTGCACTGAGCATTAACCACTGAGCACTGTGCACTGAACACTGAGCACTGAGACTGAACACTGAGCACTGAGACTGAACACTAGGCTCTGAGCACTGAACACTGAGCACTGAGCACTGAACACTGTGCACTGAACACTGAGCACTGAGCACTGAGCACTGAACACTGAGCACTCAGCACTGAACACTGAACACTGAGCACTGTGCACTGAGCACTGATCACTGAGCACTGAACACTGAGCACTGAACACTGAACACTGAACATTGAACACTGAACACTGAGCACTGAACACTGAGCACTGAACACTGAACACTGAGCACTGAGCACTGAACACTGTGCACAGAGCACTGAGCACTGAGCACTGAGCACTGAACACTGGGCACTGGGCACTGAACACTGTGCACTGAACACTGAGCACTGAGCACTGAACACTGAGCACTGAACACTGAGCACTGAGACTGTACAGTGAGCACTGAAACTGAACACTGAGCTCTGAGCACTGAACACTGAGCTCTGAGCACTGAGCACTGACCACTGAGCACTGAGCACTGAACACTGTGCACTGAACACTGAGCACTGAGACTGCACACTGAGCACTGAGACTGAACACTGAGCTCTGAGCACTGAACACAGACCACTGAGCACTGAACACTGTGCACTGAGCACTGAACACTGAGCGCTGAAGACTGAGCAGGGTGCGCTGAACACTGAGCACTGAACACTGAGCACTGAACACTGTGCACTGAGCACTGAATACTGTGCACTCAACACTGAACACTGAGCACTGAGCACTGAGCACTGAGCACTGAACACTGAACACTGTGCACTGAGCACTGAACACTGAGCACTAAGCACTGAACACTGAGCACTGTGCACTGAACACTGTGCACTGAACACTGAGCACTTAACACTGAGCACTGAAGACTGAGTACTGAAGACTGAGCACTGAGCACTGAGCACTGTGCACTGAACACTGAACACTGAGCACTGAACACTGAGCACTGAGCACCGAGCCCTGTGCACTGAACAATGAGCACTGTGCACGGGAAACTGAGAACTATGTACTAAACACTGAACACTGAACACTGAGCACTGAGCACTGAACACTGAGCACTGAACACTGTGCACTGAACACTGAGCACTGAGCACTGAGCACTGAACACTGAGCACTGAGACTGAACACTGTGCACTGAGCACTGAGCACTGAGCACTGAACACTGAACACTGAACACTGAGCACTGAACACTGAACACTGAGCACTGAGCCGTGAACACTGTGCACTGAGCACTGAATACTGTGCACTGAACACTGAACACTGAGCACTGTGCACTGAACACTGAACACTGAGCACTAAGCACTGAGCACTGTGCACTGAACACTGAGCACTGAACACTGTGCACTGAACACTGAGCACTGAGCCCTGAACACTGAGCACTGGGCACTGGACACAGATCACTGAGCACTGATCACTGAGCACTGAACACTGAGCACTCAGCACTGAACACTGAACACTGAGCACTGTGCACTGAACACTGATCACTGAGCACTGAACACTGAGCACTGAACACTGAGCACTGAAGACTGAGCACTGAGACTGAACACTGAGCACTGAGACTGAACACTGAGCACTGAAACTGTACACTGAGCTCTGAGCACTGAACACTGAGCACTCAGCACTGAGCACTGACCACTGAGCACTGAGCACTGAACACTGTGCACTGAACACTGAGCACTGAGTCTGCACACTGAGCACTGAGACTGAACACTGAGCTCTGAGCACTGAACACTGAACACTGTGCACTGAACACTGAGCACTGAAGACTGCGCACTGTGCGCTGAACACTGAGCACTGAACACTGAGACTGAACACTGTGCACTGAGCACTGAGCACTGAACACTGAGCACGGAACACTGTGCACTGAACACTGAACACTGAGCACTAAGCACTGAACACGGAGCACTGTGCACTGAACACTGATCACTGAGCACTGAACACTGAGCACTGAACACTGAGCACTGAACACTGAACAATGAACATTGAACACTGAACACTGAGCACTGAACACTGAGCACTGAACACTGAACACTCAGCACTGAGCACTGAACACTGTGCACAGAGCACTGAACACTGAGCACTGAGCACTGAACACTGAGCACTGTGCACTGAACACTGAACACTGAACACTGAGCACCGAACACTGAGCACTGAAGACTGAGCACTGAGCACCGAGCACTGTGCTCTGAACAATGAGCACTGTGCATGGGAAACTGAGCACTATGTACGAAACACTGAACACTGAGCACTGAACACTGAGCACTGAACACTGAGTAGTGAACACTGAGCACTGAGCACTGAACATTGTGCACTGAACACTGAGCACTGAGCACTGAACACTGTGCACTGAGCACTGAACACTGAGCACTGTGCACTGAGCACTGTGCACTGAACACTGAGCACTGAGACTGAACACTGAGCACTGAGACTGAACACTAATCTCTGAGCACTGAACACTGAGCACTCAGCACTGAACACTGAACACTGAGCACTGTGCACTGAACACTGATCACTGAGCACTGAACACTGAGCACTGAACACTGAGCACTGAAGACTGAGCACTGAGACTGAACACTGAGCACTGAAACTGAACACTGAGCTATGAGCACTGAACACTGAGCACTCAGCACTGATCACTGACCACTGAGCACTGTGCACTGAACACTGAGCACTGAACACTGAGCACTGAGACTGCACACTGAGCACTGAGACTGAACACTGAGCACTGAAACTGAACACTGAGCTCTGAGCACTGAACACTGAGCTCTGAGCACTGAACACTGTGCACTGAGCACTGAACACTGAGCACTGTACACTGAGCACTGAGACTGCACACTGAGCACTGAGACTGAACACTGAGCTCTGAGCACTGAACACAGAGCACTGAGCACTGAACACTGTGCACTGAGCACTGAACACTGAGCACTGAAGACTGAGCACTGTGCGCTGAACACTGACCACTGAACACTGAGCATTGAGACTGAACACTGTGCACTGAGCACTGAACACTGAGCACTGAACACGGAACACTGACCACTGAACACTGAACACTGAGCACTCAACACTGAACACTGAGCACTGAGCCCTGAACACTGAGCACTGAGCCCTGAACACTGAGCACTGAACGCTGAGCACTGAACACTGAACACTGCGCACTGAGCACTGAACACTGAGCACTAAGCACTGAACACTGAGCACTGTGCACTGAACACTGTGCACTGAACACTGAGCACTGAGACTGAACACTGAGCACTGAGACTGAACACTGAGCTCTGAGCACTGAACACTGAACACTGCGCACTGAAAACTGAACACTGTGCGCTGAGCACTGAAAACTGAGCACTGAGTACTGAACACTGAACACTGAGCACTGTGCACTTAACACTGAGCACTGAAGACTGAGCACTGAGCACTGAGCACTGTGCACTGAACACTGAACACTGAGCACTGAACACTGAGCACCGAGCCCTGTGCACTGAACAATGAGCACTGTGCACGGGAAACTGAGCACTATGTACTAAACACTGAACACTGAGCACTATGTACTGAACAGTGCACACTGAGCACTGAGCACTGAACACTGAACACTGTGCACTGAGCACTGAGCACTGAGCACTGAACACTGAGCACTGTGCACTGGACACTGATCACTGAGCACTGATCACTGAGCACTGAACACTCAGCACTGAGCACTGAACATTGAACACTGTGCACTGAGCACTGAACACTGTGCACTGAGCACTGAACACTAAGCACTGAACACTGAGCACTGAACACTGAGCACTGAACACTGAACACTGAGCACAGAACACAGTACTAGCACTGAGCACTGAACACTGAACACTGAGCACTGAACACTGAGCACTGAACACTGTGCACTGAGCACTGAACACTGAACACTGTGCACTGAACACTGAGCACTGAACACTGAGTACTGAACACTGAGCATTGAACAATGTGCACTGAACACTGAGCACTGAACACTGAACACTGTGCACTGAGCACTGAACACTGAGCAGTGAGACTGAACACTGTGCACTGAACACTGAACACTGAGCACTGAACACAGAGCACTGAGCCCTGAGCACTGAACACTGAGCACTGAACACTGAGCACTGAACACTGAACACTGAGCACTGAGCACTGAACACTGTGCACTGAGCACTGAACACTGAGCACTGAGCACTGAGCACTGAACACTGAGCCCTGTGCACTGAACACTGTGCACTGAACACTGAGCACTGAGACTGAACACTGAGCACTGAGACTGAACACTGAGCTCTAGCACTGAAGACTGAACACTGAGTACTGACCACTGAACACTGTGCACTGAGCACTGAACACTGAGCACTGAGCACTGTGCACTGAACACTGAGCACGGAACACTGAACACTGAGCACTGAACACTGAACACTGAGCACTGAACACTGAGCACAGAACACAGTACTAGCACTGAGCACTGAACACTGAACACTGAGCACTGAACACTGTGCACTGAGCACTGAACACTGAGCACTGAACACTGAGCACTGTGCGCTGAACACTGAGCACTGAACACTGAGCACTGAGACTGAACACTGTGCACTGAGCACTGAGCACTGAACACTGACCACTGAACACTGAACACTGAGCACTGAACACTGAACACTGAGCACTGAGCCCTGAACATTGTGCACTGAACACTGAACACTGAGCACTGAGCCCTGAGCACTGAACACTGAGCACTGAACACTGAGCACAGTGCACTGAACACTGATCACTGAACACTGAACACTGAGCACTGAACACTGAGCACTGAAGACTGAGCACTGAGACTGAACACTGAGCACTGAGACTGAACATTGAGCACTGAAACTGAACACTGAGCTCTGAGCACTGAACACTGAGCACTCAGCACTGAGCACTGACCACTGAGCACTGAGCACTGAACACTGTGCACTGAACACTGAGCACTGAGACTGCACACTGAGCACTGAGACTGAACACTGAGCTCTGAGCACTGAACACAGAGCACTGAGCACTGAACACTGTGCACTGAGCACTGAGCACTGAAGACTGAGCACTGTGCGCTGAACACTGAGCACTGAACACTGAGCACTGAAGACTGCGCACTGTGCGCTGAACACTGAGCACTGAACACTGAGACTGAACACTGTGCACTGAGCACTGAGCACTGAACACTGACCACTGAACACTGAACACTGAGCACTGAACACTGTGCACTGAACACTGAACACTGTGCACTGAGCACTGAACACTGAGCACTAAGCACTGAACACGGAGCACTGTGCACTGAACACTGAGCACTGAAGACTGCGCACTGTGCGCTGAACACTGAGCACTGAACACTGAGACTGAACACTGTGCACTGAGCACTGAGCACTGAACACTGACCACTGAACACTGAACACTGAGCACTGAACACTGTGCACTGAACACTGAACACTGTGCACTGAGCACTGAACACTGAGCACTAAGCACTGAACACGGAGCACTGTGCACTGAACACTGATCACTGAGCACTGAACACTGAGCACTGAACACTGAGCACTGAACACTGAACAATGAACATTGAACACTGAACACTGAGCACCGAACACTGAGCACTGAACACTGAACACTCAGCACTGAGCACTGAACACTGTGCACAGAGCACTGAACACTGAGCACTGAACACTGAGCACTGTGCACTGAACACTGAACACTGAACACTGAGCACCGAACACTGAGCACTGAAGACTGAGCACTGAGCACCGAGCACTGTGCTCTGAACAATGAGCACTGTGCATGGGAAACTGAGCACTATGTACGAAACACTGAACACTGAGCACTGAACACTGAGCACTGAACACTGAGTAGTGAACACTGAGCACTGAACATTGTGCACTGAACACTGAGCACTGAGCACTGAACACTGTGCACTGAGCACTGAACACTGAGCACTGTGCACTGAGCACTGTGCACTGAACACTGAGCACTGAGACTGAACACTGAGCACTGAGACTGAACACTAATCTCTGAGCACTGAACACTGAGCACTGAACACTGAGCACTGAACACTGAGCACTGAGACTGAACACTGAGCACTGAAACTGAACACTGAGCTATGAGCACTGAACACTGAGCACTCAGCACTGATCACTGACCACTGAGCACTGTGCACTGAACACTGTGCACTGAACACTGAGCACTGAGACTGCACACTGAGCACTGAGACTGAACACTGAGCACTGAAACTGAACACTGAGCTCTGAGCACTGAACACTGAGCTCTGAGCACTGAACACTGTGCACTGAGCACTGAACACTGAGCACTGTACACTGAGCACTGAGACTGCACACTGAGCACTGAGACTGAACACTGAGCTCTGAGCACTGAACACAGAGCACTGAGCACTGAACACTGTGCACTGAGCACTGAACACTGAGCACTGAAGACTGAGCACTGTGCGCTGAACACTGAGCACTGAACACTGAGCATTGAGACTGAACACTGTGCACTGAGCACTGAACACTGAGCACTGAACACGGAACACTGACCACTGAACACTGAACACTGAGCACTCAACACTGAACACTGAGCACTGAGCCCTGAACACTGAGCACTGAGCCCTGAACACTGAGCACTGAACGCTGAGCACTGAACACTGAACACTGCGCACTGAGCACTGAACACTGAGCACTAAGCACTGAACACTGAGCACTGTGCACTGAGCACTGAGCACTGAGACTGAACACTGAGCTCTGAGCACTGAACACTGAGCACTGAACACTGTGCACTGAGCACTGAACACTGAGCACTGAACACTGAGCACTGAGCACTGAGCCCTGAACACTGTGCACTGAGCACTGAGCACTGAGCACTGAGCCCTGAGCACTGAACAGTGAGCACTGAACACTGAGCACTGTGCACTGTGCACTGAACACTGTGCACTGAACACTGACCACTGAACACTGAACACTGAGCACTGAACACTGAACACTGAGCACTGAACACTGAACACTGAGCACTGAGCCCTGAACACTGTGCACTGAGCACTGAGCACTGAGCACTGAACACTGACCACTGAACACTGAACACTGAGCACTGAGCCCTGAACATTGTGCACTGAACACTGAACACTGAGCTCTGAACACTGAGCACTGAACACTGAACACTGAGCACTGAACACTGAACACTGAGCACTGAGCCCTGAACATTGTGCACTGAACACTGAACACTGAGCACTGAGCCCTGAGCACTGAACAGTGAGCACTGAACACTGAGCACTGTGCACTGAACACTGATCACTGAACACTGAACACTGAGCACTGAACACTGAGCACTGAAGACTGAGCACTGAGACTGAACACTGAGCACTGAGACTGAACACTGAGCACTGAAACTGAACACTGAGCTCTGAGCACTGAACACTGAGCACTCAGCACTGAGCATTGACCACTGAGCACTGAGCACTGAACACTGTGCACTGAACACTGAGCACTGAGACTGCACACTGAGCACTGAGACTGAACACTGAGCTCTGAGCACTGAACACTGAACACTGAGTACTGACCACTGAACACTGTGCACTGACCACTGAACACTGAACACTGAGCACTGTGCACTGAACACTGAGCACGGAACACTGAACACTGAGCACTGAACACTGAACACTGAGCACTGAACACTGAGCACTGAACACTGAGCACTGACCACTGAACACTGTGCACTGTGCACTGAACACTGTGCACTGAACACTGAGCACTGAGACTGAACACTGAGCACTGAGACTGAACACTGAGCTCTGAGCACTGAACACTGAGCACTGAACACTGTGCACTGAGCACTGAACACTGAGCACTGAACACTGTGCACTGAGCACTGAACATTGAACACTGCACACTGAGCACTGAACACTGAGCACTGAACACTGAACACTGTGCACTGAGCACTGAACTTTGAGCACTGAGCACTGAACACTGAGCACTGTGCACTGAACACTGTGCACTGAACACTGAACACTGAGCACTGAGCACTGTGCACTGAACACTGAACACTGAGCACTGAACACTGAGCACTGAAGACTGAGCACTGAGCACTGAGCACTGTGCACTGAACAATGAGCACTGTGCATGGGAAACTGAGCACTATGTACTAAACACTGAACACCGAGCACTGAACACTGAGCACTGAACACTGAGTAGTGAACACTGAGCACTGAACATTTTGCACTGAACACTGAGCACTGAACACTGAACACTGAGCACTGAGACTGAACACTAAGCTCTGAGCACTGAACACTGAGCACTCAGCACTGAACACTGAACAATGAGCACTGTGCACTGAACACTGATCACTGAGCACTGAACACTGAGCACTGAACACTGATCACTGAGCACTGTGCACTGAGCACTGAACACTGAGCACTGAACACTGACCACTGAACACTGAACACTGAACACTGAACACTGAGCCCTGAACACTGAGCACTGAACACTGAGCACTGAAGACTGAGCACTGAGCTCTGAGCACTCTGCACTGAACAATGAGCACTGTGCATGGGAAACTGAGCACTATGTATTAAACACTGAACACTGAGCACTGAACACTGAGCACTGAACACTGAGTAGTGAACACTGAGTACTGAACATTGTGCACTGAACACTGAGCACTGAGCACTGAACACTGAACACTGAGCACTGAGCACTGAACACTGAGCACTGAGACTGAACACTAAGCTCTGAGCACTGAACACTGAGCACTCAGCACTGAACACTGAACACTGAGCACTGAAGACTGAGCACTGAGCACTGAGCACTGTGCACTGAACACTGAACACTGAGCACTGAGCACCGAGCCCTGTGCACTGAACAATGAGCACTGTGCACGGGAAACTGAGCTCTATGTACTAAACACTGAACACTGAGCACTGAGCACTGAACACTGAGCACTGAACACTGTGCACTGAGCACTGAGCACTGAGCGCTGAACACTGAGCACTGTGCACTGGACACTGATCACTGAGCACTGATCACTGAGCACTGAACACTCAGCACTGAGCACTGAACATTGAACACTGTGCACTGAGCACTGAACACTGTGCACTGAGCACTGAACACTAAGCACTGAACACTGAACACTGAGCACAGAACACTGTGCACTGAGCACTGAACACTGATCACTGTGCACTGAGCAATGAACACTGAACACTGAGCACTGAACACTGTGCACTGAGCACTGAACACTGAGCACTGAGCACTGAGCACTGAGCACTGAACACTGAACACTGAACACTGAACACTGAGCACAGAACACAGTACTAGCACTGAGCACTGAACACTGAACACTGAGCACTGAACACTGTGCACTGAGCACTGAACACTGATCACTGTGCACTGAGCACTGAGCACTGAGCACTGAGCACTGAACACTGAGCACTGAACACTGAGCATTGAACAATGTGCACTGAACACTGAGCACTGAACACTGAACACTGTGCACTGAGCACTGAACACTGAGCAGTGAGACTGAACACTGTGCACTGAACACTGATCACTGAGCACTGAGCAGTGAGACTGAACACTGTGCACTGAACACTGAGCACTGAGCCCTGATCACTGAACACTGAGCACTGAACACTGAGCACTGAGCACTGAACACTGAGCACTGAGCACTGAACACTGTGCACTGAGCACTGAACACTGAGCACTGAGCACTGAACACTGAGCCCTGTGCACTGAACACTGTGCACTGAACACTGAGCACTGAGACTGAACACTGAGCACTGAGACTGAACACTGAGCTCTAGCACTGAACACTGAACACTGACCACTGAACACTGTGCACTGAGCACTGTGCACTGAGCACTGAACACTGAGCACTGAGCACTGTGCACTGAACACTGAGCATGGAACACTGAACACTGAGCACTGAACACTGAACACTGAGCACTGAACACTGAGCACAGAACACAGTACTAGCACTGAGCACTGAACACTGAACACTGAACACTGAGCACTGAACACTGAGCACTGAACACTGAGCACTGTGCGCTGAACACTGAGCACTGAACACTGAGCACTGAGACTGAACACTGTGCACTGAGCACTGAGCACTGAGCACTGAACACTGACCACTGAACACTGAACACTGAGCACTGAACACTGAACACTGAGCACTGAGCCCTGAACATTGTGCACTGAACACTGAACACTGAGCACTGAACACTGAGCACTGAGCCCTGAGCACTGAACACTGAGCACTGAACACTGAGCACTGTGCACTGAACACTGAGCACTGAAGACTGAGCACTGAGACTGAACACTGAGCACTGAGACTGAACACTGAGCACTGAAACTGAACACTGAGCTCTGAGCACTGAACACTGAGCACTCAGCACTGAGCACTGACCACTGAGCACTGAGCACTGAACACTGTGCACTGAACACTGAGCACTGAGACTGCACACTGAGCACTGAGACTGAACACTGTGCACTGAGCACTGAACACAGAGCACTGAGCACTGAACACTGTGCACTGAGCACTGAACACTGAGCACTGAAGACTGGGCACTGTGCGCTGAACACTGAGCACTGAACACTGAGCACTGAGACTGAACACTGTGCACTGAGCACTGAGCACTGAGCACTGAGCACTGAACACTGACCACTGAACAATGAACACTGAGCACTGAACACTGAACACTGAGCACTGAGCCCTGAACACTGTGCACTGAGCACTGAATACTGTGCACTGAACACTGAACACTGTGCACTGAGCACTGAACAGTGTGCACTGAGCACTGAACACGAAGCACTGGGCACTGAACACTGACCACTGAGACTGAACACTGTAAACTGAGCACTGAACACTGAGCACTGAACACTGAACACTGTGCACTGAACACTGAACACTGAACACTGAGACTGAACACTGTGCACTGAGCACTGAACACTGAGCACTGAACACTGAGCACAGAACATTGAACACTGTGCACTGCGCACTGAACACTGTGCACTGAGCACTGAACACTAAGCACTCATCACTGTGCACTGAGCACTGAACACTGAGCACAGAACACAGTACTAGCACTGAGCACTGAACACTGAACACTGAGCACTGAACACTGAACACGGTGCACTGAGCACTGAACACTGACCACTGAACACTGAACACTGTGCACTGAACACTGAGCACTGAACACTGAGTACTGAACACTGAGCATTGAACAATGTGCACTGAACACTGAGCACTGAACACTGAACACTGTGCACTGAGCACTGAACACTGAGCAGTGAGGCTGAACACTGTGCACTGAACACTGAACACTGAGCACTGAACACTGAGCCCTGAGCACTGAACACTGAGCACTGAACACTGAGCACTGAACACTGAACACTGAGCACTGAGCACTGAACACTGAGCACTGAGCACTGAACACTGAGCACTGAGCACTGAACACTGAGCCCTGTGCACTGAACACTGTGCACAGAACACTGAGCACTGAGACTGAACACTGAGCACTGAGACTGAACACTGAGCTCTAGCGCTGAACACTGAACACTGAGTACTGACCACTGAACACTGTGCACTGAGCACTGAACACTGAGCACTGAGCACTGTGCACTGAACACTGAGCACGGAACACTGAGCACTGAGCACCGAGCACTGAACACTGAGCACTGAACACTGAGCACTGAACACTGAGCACTGACCACTGAACACTGAGCACTGTGCACTGAACACTGAACACTGAGCACTGAACACTGAGCACTGAGCACCGAGCACTGAGACTGAACACTGAGCTCTGAGCACTGAACACTGAGCACTGAACACTGTGCACTGAGCACTGAACACTGAGCACTGAACACTGTGCACTGAGCACTGAACACTGAACATTGAACACTGAACACTGAGCACTGAACACTGAACACTGAGCACTGAGCACTGTACACTGTGCACTGAGCACTGAACACTGAGCACTGAGCACTGTGCACTGAACACTGAACACTGAGCACTGAACACTGAGCACTGAAGACTGAGCACTGAGCACCGAGCACTGTGCACTGAACAATGAGCACTGTGCATGGGAAACTGAGCACTATGTATTAAACACTGAACACTGAGCACTGAACACTGAGCACTGAACACTGAGTAGTGAACACTGAGCACTGAACATTGTGCACTGAACACTGAGCACTGAGCACTAAACACTGAGTAGTGAACACTGAGCACTGAACATTGTGCACTGAACACTGAGCACTGAACACTGAGCACGGAACACTGAACACTGAGCACTGAACACTGAACACTGAGCACTGAGCACTGAACACTGAGCACTGAGCTCTGAACACTGAACACTGACCACTGAACACTGAGCACTGACCACTGAACACTGAGCACTGTGCACAGAACACTGTGCACTGAACACTGAGCACTGAGACTGAACACTGAGCACTGAGACTGAACACTGAGCTCTGAGCACTGAACACTGAACACTGAGTACTGACCACTGAACACTGAGCACTGAACACTGTGCACTGAGCACTGAACACTGAGCACCGAACACTGTGCACTGAGCACTGAACACTGAACATTGAACACTGAACACTGAGCACTGAACACTGAGCACTGAACACTGAACACTCAGCACTGAGCACTGAACACTGAGCACTGAGCACTGAACACTGAGCACTGAGCTCTGAACACTGAGCACTGTGCACTGAACACTGTGCACTGAACACTGAACACTGAGCACTGAACACTGAGCACTGAAGACTGAGCACTGAGCACCGAGCACTGTGCACTGAACAATGAGCACTGCACATGGGAAACTGAGCACTATGTATTAAACACTGAACACTGAGCACTGAACACTGAGCACTGAACACTGAGTAGTGAACACTGAGCACTGAACATTGTGCACTGAACACTGAGCACTGAGCACTGAACACTGTGCACTGAGCACTGAACACTGAGCACTGTGCACTGAGCACTGTGCACTGAACACTGAGCACTGAGACTGAACACTAAGCTCTGAGCACTGAACACTGAGCACTCAGCACTGAACACTGAACACTGAGCACTGTGCACTGAACACTGATCACTGAGCACTGAACACTGAGCACTGAACACTGAGCACTGAAGACTGAGCACTGAGACTGAACACTGAGCACTGAGACTGAACACTGAGCACTGAAACTGAACACTGAGCTCTGAGCACTGAACACTGAGCGCTCAGTACTGAGCACTGACCACTGAGCACTGAGCACTGAACACTGTGCACTGAACACTGAGCACTGAGACTGCACACTGAGCACTGAGACTGAACACTGAGCTCTGAGCACTGAACACAGAGCACTGAGCACTGAACACTGTGCACTGAGCACTGAACACTGTGCACTGAGCACTGAACACTGAGCACTGAACACTGAGCATTGAGACTGAACACTGTGCACTGAGCAATGAACACTGAGCACTGAACACTGAGCACTGAGCACTGAACACTGTGCACTGAGCACTGAGCACTGAGCACTGAGCACTGAACACTGACCACTGAACAATGAACACTGAGCACTGAACACTGAACACTGAGCACTGAGCCCTGAACACTGTGCACTGAGCACTGAATACTGTGCACTGAACACTGAACACTGTGCACTGAGCACTGAACAGTGTGCACTGAGCACTGAACACGAAGCACTGGGCACTGAACACTGACCACTGAGACTGAACACTGTAAACTGAACACTGAACACTGAGCACTGAACACTGAACACTGAGACTGAACACTGTGCACTGAGGACTGAACACTGAGCACTGAACACTGAGCACAGAACACAGTACTAGCACTGAACACTGAACACTGAACACTGAGCACTGAACACTGAACACTGTGCACTGAGCACTGAACACTGACCACTGAACACTGAACACTGAACACTGAGCACTGAACACTGTGCACTGAACACTGAACACTGAGCACTGAGCACTGAACACTGTGCACTGTGCACTGAACACTGTGCACTGAACACTGAACACTGAGCACTGAACACTGAGCACTGAACACTGAGCACAGAACACAGTACTAGCACTGAACACTGAACACTGAACACTGAGCACTGAACACTGAACACTGTGCACTGAGCACTGAACACTGACCACTGAACACTGAACACTGTGCACTGAACACTGAGCACTGAACACTGAGTACTGAACACTGAGCATTGAACAATGTGCACTGAACACTGAGCACTGAACACTGAACACTGTGCACTGAGCACTGAACACTGAGCAGTGAGGCTGAACACTGTGCACTGAACACTGAACACTGAGCACTGAACACTGAGCCCTGAGCACTGAACACTGAGCACTGTACACTGAGCACTGAACACTGAACACTGAGCACTGAGCACTGAACACTGAGCACTGAGCACTGAACACTGAGCACTGAGCACTGAGCACTGAACACTGAGCCCTGTGCACTGAACACTGTGCACAGAACACTGAGCACTGAGACTGAACACTGAGCACTGAGACTGAACACTGAGCTCTAGCGCTGAACACTGAACACTGAGTACTGACCACTGAACACTGTGCACTGAGCACTGAACACTGAGCACTGAGCACTGTGCACTCAACACTGAGCACGGAACACTGAACACTGAGCACTGAACACTGAGCACTGAACACTGAGCACTGACCACTGAACACTGAGCACTGGGCACTGAACACTGTGCACTGAGCACTGAACACTGAGCACTGAGCACCGAGCACTGAGACTGAACACTGAGCTCTGAGCACTGAACACTGAGCACTGAACACTGTGCACTGAGCACTGAACACTGAGCACTGAACACTGTGCACTGAGCACTGAACACTGAACATTGAACACTGAACACTGAGCACTGAACACTGAACACTGAGCACTGAGCACTGAACACTGTGCACTGAGCACTGAACACTGACCACTGAACACTGAACACTGAACACTGAGCACTGAACACTGTGCACTGAACACTGAACACTGAGCACTGAGCACTGAACACTGTGCACTGTGCACTGAACACTGTGCACTGAACACTGAACACTGAGCACTGAACACTGAGCACTGAACACTGAGCACAGAACACAGTACTAGCACTGAACACTGAACACTGAACACTGAGCACTGAACACTGAACACTGTGCACTGAGCACTGAACACTGACCACTGAACACTGAACACTGTGCACTGAACACTGAGCACTGAACACTGAGTACTGAACACTGAGCATTGAACAATGTGCACTGAACACTGAGCACTGAACACTGAACACTGTGCACTGAGCACTGAACACTGAGCAGTGAGGCTGAACACTGTGCACTGAACACTGAACACTGAGCACTGAACACTGAGCCCTGAGCACTGAACACTGAGCACTGTACACTGAGCACTGAACACTGAACACTGAGCACTGAGCACTGAACACTGAGCACTGAGCACTGAACACTGAGCACTGAGCACTGAGCACTGAACACTGAGCCCTGTGCACTGAACACTGTGCACAGAACACTGAGCACTGAGACTGAACACTGAGCACTGAGACTGAACACTGAGCTCTAGCGCTGAACACTGAACACTGAGTACTGACCACTGAACACTGTGCACTGAGCACTGAACACTGAGCACTGAGCACTGTGCACTGAACACTGAGCACGGAACACTGAACACTGAGCACTGAACACTGAGCACTGAACACTGAGCACTGACCACTGAACACTGAGCACTGGGCACTGAACACTGTGCACTGAGCACTGAACACTGAGCACTGAGCACCGAGCACTGAGACTGAACACTGAGCTCTGAGCACTGAACACTGAGCACTGAACACTGTGCACTGAGCACTGAACACTGAGCACTGAACACTGTGCACTGAGACTGAACACTGAACACTCAACACTGAGACTGAACACTGAGCACTGAACACTGTGCACTGAGCACTGAACACTGAACATTGAACACTGAACACTGAGCACTGAACACTGAACACTGAGCACTGAGCACTGAACACTGTGCACTGAGCACTGAACACTGAGCACTGAGCACTGAACACTGAGCACTGTGCACTGAACACTGTGCACTGAACACTGAACACTGAGCACTGAGCACTGTGCACTGAACACTGAACACTGAGCACTGAACACTGAGCACTGAACACTGAGTAGTGAACACTGAGCACTGAACATTGTGCACTGAACACTGAGCACTGAGCACTAAACACTGAGCACTGAGCACTGAACATTGTGCACTGAACACTGAGCACTGAGCACTGAACACTGAGCACTGAACACTGAGCACTGAACACTGAACACTGAGCACTGAACACTGAGCACTGAACACTGAGCACTGACCACTGAACACTGAGCACTGTGCACTGAACACTGTGCACTGAACACTGAGCACTGAGACTGAACACTGTGCACTGAGCACTGAACACTGAACATTGAACACTGAACACTGAGCACTGAACACTGAGCACTGAACACTGAACACTGAGCACTGAGCACTGAACACTGTGCACTGAGCACTGAACACAGAGCACTGAGCTCTGAACACTGAGCACTGTGCACTGAACACTGTGCACTGAACACTGAGCACTGACCACTGAACACTGAGCACTGTGCACTGAACACTGTGCACTGAACACTGAGTAGTGAACACTGAGCACTGAACATTGTGCACTGAACACTGAGCACTGAGCACTGAACACTGAGTAGTGAACACTGAGCACTGAACATTGTGCACTGAGCACTGAGCACTGAGCACTGAACACTGAGTAGTGAACACTGAACACTGAACATTGAACACTGAACACTGAGCACTGAGCACTGAACACTGTGCACTGAGCACTGAACACTGAGCACTGTGCACTGAGCACTGTGCACTGAACACTGAGCACTGAGACTGAACACTAAGCTCTGAGCACTGAACACTGAGCACTCAGCACTGAACACTGAACACTGAGCACTGTGCACTGAACACTGATCACTGAGCACTGAACACTGAGCACTGAACACTGAGCACTGAAGACTGAGCACTGAGACTGAACACTGAGCACTGAGACTGAACACTGAGCACTGAAACTGAACACTGAGCTCTGAGCACTGAACACTGAGCGCTCAGTACTGAGCACTGACCACTGAGCACTGAGCACTGAACACTGTGCACTGAACACTGAGCACTGAGACTGCACACTGAGCACTGAGACTGAACACTGAGCTCTGAGCACTGAACACAGAGCACTGAGCACTGAAGACTGTGCACTGAGCACTGAACACTGAGCACTGAAGACTGAGCACTGTGCGCTGAACACTGAGCACTGAACACTGAGCATTGAGACTGAACACTGTGCACTGAGCAATGAACACTGAGCACTGAACACTGAGCACTGAGCACTGAACACTGACCACTGAACACTGAACACTGATCACTGAACACTGAACACTGAGCACTGAGCCCTGAACACTGAGCACTGAGCCCTGAACACTGAGCACTGTACACTGAGCACTGAGCACTGAACACTGTGCACTGAACACTGAGCACTGAACACTGACCACTGAGCACTGAACACTGACCTCTGAGCACTGAGCCCTGAACACTGAGCACTGAGCCCTGAACACTAAGCACTGAACACTGAGCTCTGAGCACTGAACACAGAGCACTGAGCACTGAACACTGAGCACTGAAGAGTGAGCACTGTGCGCTGAACACTGAGCACTGAACACTGAGCATTGAGACTGAACACTGTGCACTGAGCACTGAACACTGAGCACTGAAGACTGAGCACTGAGCACTGAACACTGACCACTGAACACTGAACACTGAGCACTCAACACTGAACACTGAGCACTGAGCCCTGAACACTGAGCACTGAGCCCTGAACACTGAGCACTGAACACTGAGCACTGAACACTGAACACTGCGCACTGAGCACTGAACACTGAGCACTAAGCACTGAACACTGAGCACTGTGCACTGAACACTGTGCACTGAACACTCAGCACTGAGACTGAACACGGAGCACTGAGACTGAACACTGAGCTCTGAGCACTGAACACTGAACACTGCGCACTGAAAACTGAACACTGTGCACTGAGCACTGAACACTGAGCACTGAAAACTGAGCACTGAAGACTGAGCACTGAGCACTGAGCACTGTGCACTGAACACTGAACACTGAGCACTGAACACTGAGCACTGAGCACCGAGCACTGTGCACTGAACAATGAGCACTGTGCACGGGAAACTGAGCACTATGTACTAAACACTGAGCACTGAACACTGAGCACTGAACACTGTGCACTGAGCACTGAACACTGAACATTGAACACTGAACACTGAGCACTGAACACTGAGCACTGAACACTGAACACTGAGCACTGAGCACTGAACACTGTGCACTGAGCACTGAACACTGAGCACTGAGCACTGAACACTGAGCACTGTGCACTGAACACTGTGCACTGAACACTGAACACTGAGCACTGAGCACTGTGCACTGAACACTGAACACTGAGCACTGAACACTGAGCACTGAAGACTGAGCACTGAGCACCGAGCACTGTGCACTGAACAATGAGCACTGTGCATGGGAAACTGAGCACTATGTATTAAACACTGAACACTGAGCACTGAACACTGAGCACTGAACACTGAGTAGTGAACACTGAGCACTGAACATTGTGCACTGAACACTGTGCACTGAGCACTGAACACTGAGCACTGTGCACTGAGCACTGTGCACTGAACACTGAGCACTGAGACTGAACACTAAGCTCTGAGCACTGAACACTGAGCACTCAGCACTGAACACTGAACACTGAGCACTGTGCACTGAACACTGAGCACTGAGCACTGAACACTGAGCACTGAACACTGAACACTGAACACTGAGCACTGTGCACTGAACACTGATCACTGAGCACTGAACACTGAGCACTGAACACTGAGCACTGAAGACTGAGCACTGAGACTGAACACTGAGCACTGAGACTGAACACTGAGCACTGAAACTGAACACTGAGCTCTGAGCACTGAACACTGAGCACTCAGCACTGAGCACTGACCACTGAGCACTGAGCACTGAACACTGTGCACTGAACACTGAGCACTGAGACTGCACACTGAGCACTGAGACTGAACACTGAGCTCTGAGCACTGAACACAGAGCACTGAACACTGAACACTGTGCACTGAGCACTGAACACTGAGCACTGAAGACTGAGCACTGTGCGCTGAACACTGAGCACTGAACACTGAGCATTGAGACTGAACACTGTGCACTGAGCAATGAACACTGAGCACTGAACACTGAGCACTGAGCACTGAACACTGACCACTGAACACTGAACACTGAGCACTGAACACTGAACACTGAGCACTGAGCCGTGAACACTGAGCACTGAGCCCTGAACACTGAGCACTGAACACTGAGCACTGAGCACTGAACACTGTGCACTGAACACTGAGCACTGAACACTGAGCACTGAGCACTGAACACTGACCACTGAACACTGAACACTGAGCACTGAACACTGAACACTGAGCACTGAGCCCTGAACACTGAGCACTGAGCCCTGAACACTGAGCACTGAACACTGAGCTCTGAGCACTGAACACAGAGCACTGAGCACTGAACACTGTGCACTGAGCACTGAACACTGAGCACTGAAGAGTGAGCACTGTGCGCTGAGCACTGAACACTGAGCACTGAACACTGAGCACTGAGCACTGAGCACTGAACACTGAACACTGAACACTGAGCACTGAGCACTGAACACTGACCACTGAACACTGAACACTGAGCACTGAACACTGAACACTGAACACTGAGCATTGAGACTGAACACTGTGCACTGAGCACTGAACACTGAGCACTGAACACTGAGCATTGAGACTGAACACTGTGCACTGAGCACTGAACACTGAGCACTGAACACTGAGCACTGAGCACTGAACACTGACCACTGAACACTGAGCACTGAGACTGAACACTGAACACTCAACACTGAACACTGAGCACTGAGCCCTGAACACTGAGCACTGAGCCCTGAACACTGAGCACTGAACACTGAGCACTGAACACTGAACACTGCGCACTGAGCACTGAACACTGAGCACGAAGCACTGAACACTGAGCACTGTGCACTGAACACTGTGCACTGAACACTGAGCACTGAGACTGAACACTGAGCACTGAGAAAAAACACTGAGCTCTGAGCACTGAACACTGAACACTGAACACTGCGCACTGAAAACTGAACACTGTGCACTGAGCACTGAACACTGAGCACTGAGCACTGAACACTGAACACTGAGCACTGAGCACTTAACACTGAGCACTGAAGACTGAGCACTGAAGACTGAGCACTGAGCACTGAGCACTGTGCACTGAACACTGAACACTGAGCACAGAACACTGAGCACTGAGCACTGAGCCCTGAACACTGAGCACTGACCACTGAACACTGTGCACTGAAAACTGACCACTGAACATTGAACACTGAGCACTGAGCACTGAACACTATGCACTGAACACTGAGCACTATGTACTGAACAGTGCACACTGAGCACTGAGCACTGAACACTGACCACTGAACACTGTGCACTGAACACTGCGCACTGAGCACTGAACACTGAGCACTGAGCACTGAACACTGTGCACTGAACACTGAGCACTGAACACTGAGCACTGAGCACTGAACACTGACCACTGAACACTGAACACTGAGCACTGAACACTGAACACTGAGCACTGAGCCCTGAACACTGAGCACTGAACACTGTGCACTGAACACTGACCACTGAATATTGAACACTGAGCACTGAACACTGAACACTGAGCACTGAGCACTGAACACTGAGCACTGAGCCCTGAACACTGAGCACTGAACACTGAGCACTGAGCACTGAACACTGTGCACTGAACACTGAGCACTGAACACTGAGCACTGAGCACTGAACACTGACCACTGAACACTGAACACTGAGCACTGAACACTGAACACTGAGCACTGAGCCCTGAACACTGAGCACTGAACACTGTGCACTGAACACTGACCACTGAATATTGAACACTGAGCACTGAACACTGAACACTGAGCACTGAGCCCTGAACACTGAGCACTGAGCCCTGAACACTGAGCACTGAACACTGAGCACTGAGCACTGAACACTGTGCACTGAACACTGAGCACTGAACACTGAGCACTGAGCACTGAACACTGAGCACTGAGCCCTGAACACTGAGCACTGAACACTGCACTGAACACTGTGCACTGAGCACTGAACACTGAGCACTGAGCACTGAACACTGTGCACTGAACACTGAGCACTGAACACTGAGCACTGTGCACTGAGCAATGAACACTGAGCACTGAACACTGAGCACTGAGCACTGAACACTGACCACTGAACACTGAACACTGAGCACAGAACACTGAACACTGAGCACTGAGCACTGAACACTGAGCACTGAGCCCTGAACACTGAGCACTGAACACTGAGCACTGAGCACTGAACACTGTGCACTGAACACTGAGCACTGAACACTGAGCACTGAGCACTGAACACTGACCACTGAACACTGAACACTGAGCGCTGAACACTGAACACTGAGCACTGAGCCCTGAACACTGAGCACTGAGCCCTGAACACTGAGCACTGAACACTGAGCTCGAGCACTGAACACAGAGCACTGAGCACTGAACACTGAGCACTGAGCACTGAACACTGAGCACTGAAGACTGAGCACTGTGCGCTGAGCACTGAACACTGAGCATTGAGACTGAACACTGTGCACTGAGCACTGAACACTGAGCACTGAACACAGAGCACTGAACACTGACCACTGAACACTGACCACTGAACACTGAACACTGAGCACTGAGCACTGAACACTGACCACTGAACACTGTGCACTGAACACTGCGCACTGAGCACTGAACACTGAGCACTGAGCACTGAACACTGTGCACTGAACACTGAGCACTGAACACTGAGCACTGAGCACTGAACACTGACCACTGAACACTGAACACTGAGCACTGAACACTGAACACTGAGCACTGAGCCCTGAACACTGAGCACTGAACACTGTGCACTGAACACTGACCACTGAATATTGAACACTGAGCACTGAACACTGAACACTGAGCACTGAGCCCTGAACACTGAGCACTGAGCCCTGAACACTGAGCACTGAACACTGAGCACTGAGCACTGAACACTGTGCACTGAACACTGAGCACTGAACACTGAGCACTGAGCACTGAACACTGACCACTGAACACTGAACACTGAGCACTGAACACTGAACACTGAGCACTGAGCCCTGAACACTGAGCACTGAACACTGTGCACTGAACACTGACCACTGAATATTGAACACTGAGCACTGAACACTGAACACTGAGCACTGAGCCCTGAACACTGAGCACTGAGCCCTGAACACTGAGCACTGAACACTGAGCACTGAGCACTGAACACTGTGCACTGAACACTGAGCACTGAACACTGAGCACTGAGCACTGAACACTGAGCACTGAGCCCTGAACACTGAGCACTGAACACTGCACTGAACACTGTGCACTGAGCACTGAACACTGAGCACTGAGCACTGAACACTGTGCACTGAACACTGAGCACTGAACACTGAGCACTGTGCACTGAGCAATGAACACTGAGCACTGAACACTGAGCACTGAGCACTGAACACTGACCACTGAACACTGAACACTGAGCACAGAACACTGAACACTGAGCACTGAGCACTGAACACTGAGCACTGAGCCCTGAACACTGAGCACTGAACACTGAGCACTGAGCACTGAACACTGTGCACTGAACACTGAGCACTGAACACTGAGCACTGAGCACTGAACACTGACCACTGAACACTGAACACTGAGCGCTGAACACTGAACACTGAGCACTGAGCCCTGAACACTGAGCACTGAGCCCTGAACACTGAGCACTGAACACTGAGCTCGAGCACTGAACACAGAGCACTGAGCACTGAACACTGAGCACTGAGCACTGAACACTGAGCACTGAAGACTGAGCACTGTGCGCTGAGCACTGAACACTGAGCACTGAACACAGAGCACTGAACACTGACCACTGAACACTGACCACTGAACACTGAACACTGAGCACTCAACACTGAACACTGAGCACTGAGCCCTGAACACTGAGCACTGAGCCCTGAACACTGAGCACTGAACACTGAGCAATGAGCACTGAGCACTGAACACTGTGCACTGAACACTGAGCACTGAACACTGAGCACTGAGCACTGAACACTGACCACTGAACACTGTGCACTGAACACTGACCACTGAACACTGAACACTGAGCACTGAGCACTGAACACTGAGCACTGTGCACTGAGCAATGAACACTGAGCACTGAGCACTGAACACTGACCACTGAACACTGACCACTGAACACTGTGCACTGAACACTGTGCACTGAGCACTGAACACTGAGCACTGAACACTGTGCACTGAAAACTGAACACTGAGCACTGAGCACTGAACACTGAGCACTGTGCACTGAGCAATGAACACTGAGCACTGAACACTGAGCACTGAGCACTGAACACTGACCACTGAACACTGAACACTGAGCACTGAACACTGAACACTGAGCACTGAGCACTGAACACTGAGCACTGAGCCCTGAACACTGAGCACTGAACACTGAGCACTGAGCACTGAACACTGAGCACTGAGCCCTGAACACTGAGCACTGAACACTGAGCACTGAGCCCTGAACACTGAGCACTGAACACTGAACACTGAGCACTGAACACTGAGCACTGAACACTGAACACTGAGCACTGAGCCCTGAACACTGAGCACTGAGCCCTGAACACTGAGCACTGAACACTGAGCTCTGAGCACTGAACACAGAGCACTGAGCACTGAACACTGTGCACTGAACACTGAGCACTGAACACTGAACACTGAGCACTGAGCCCTGAACACTGAGCACTGAGCACTGAACACTGAGCACTGAGCACTGAACACTGACCACTGAACACTGAGCACTGAACACTGAACACTGAGCACTGAGCCCTGAACACTGAGCACTGAGCCCTGAACACTGAGCACTGAACACTGAGCTCTGAGCACTGAACACAGAGCACTGAGCACTGAACACTGTGCACTGAGCACTGAACACTGAGCACTGAAGACTGAGCACTGTGCGCTGAACGCTGAGCACTGAAGACTGAGCACTGTGCGCTGAACACTGAGCACTGAACACTGAGCATTGAGACTGAACACTGTGCACTGAGCACTGAACACTGAGCACTGAACACTGAGCATTGAGACTGAACACTGTGCACTGAGCACTGAACACTGAGCACTGAACACTGAGCACTGAGCACTGAACACTGACCACTGAACACTGAACACTCAACACTGAACACTGAGCACTGAGCCCTGAACACTGAGCACTATGTACTAAACACTGAGCACTGAACACTGAGCACTGAACACTGAACACTGCGCACTGAGCACTGAACACTGAGCACGAAGCACTGAACACTGAGCACTGTGCACTGAACACTGTGCACTGAACACTGAGCACTGAGACTGAACACTGAGCACTGAGAAAAAACACTGAGCTCTGAGCACTGAACACTGAACACTGAACACTGCGCACTGAAAACTGAACACTGTGCACTGAGCACTGAACACTGAGCACTGAGCACTGAACACTGAACACTGAGCACTGAGCACTTAACACTGAGCACTGAAGACTGAGCACTGAAGACTGAGCACTGAGCACTGTGCACTGTGCACTGAACACTGAACACTGAGCACAGAACACTGAGCACTGAGCACTGAGCCCTGAACACTGAGCACTGAGCACTGAACACTGTGCACTGAAAACTGACCACTGAACATTGAACACTGAGCACTGAGCACTGAACACTATGCACTGAACACTGAGCACTATGTACTGAACAGTGCACACTGAGCACTGAGCACTGAACACTGAGCACTGAACACTGTGCACTGAACACTGCGCACTGAGCACTGAACACTGAGCACTGAGCACTGAACACTGTGCACTGAACACTGAGCACTGAGCACTGAACACTGACCACTGAACACTGAACACTGAGCACTGAACACTGAACACTGAGCACTGAGCCCTGAACACTGAGCACTGAACACTGTGCACTGAACACTGACCACTGAATATTGAACACTGAGCACTGAACACTGAACACTGAGCACTGAGCCCTGAACACTGAGCACTGAGCCCTGAACACTGAGCACTGAACACTGAGCACTGAGCACTGAACACTGTGCACTGAACACTGAGCACTGAACACTGAGCACTGAGCACTGAACACTGAGCACTGAGCCCTGAACACTGAGCACTGAACACTGCACTGAACACTGTGCACTGAGCACTGAACACTGAGCACTGAGCACTGAACACTGTGCACTGAACACTGAGCACTGAACACTGAGCACTGTGCACTGAGCAATGAACACTGAGCACTGAACACTGAGCACTGAGCACTGAACACTGACCACTGAACACTGAACACTGAGCACAGAACACTGAACACTGAGCACTGAGCACTGAACACTGAGCACTGAGCCCTGAACACTGAGCACTGAACACTGAGCACTGAGCACTGAACACTGTGCACTGAACACTGAGCACTGAACACTGAGCACTGAGCACTGAACACTGACCACTGAACACTGAACACTGAGCACTGAACACTGAACACTGAGCACTGAGCCCTGAACACTGAGCACTGAGCCCTGAACACTGAGCACTGAACACTGAGCTCGAGCACTGAACACAGAGCACTGAGCACTGAACACTGAGCACTGAGCACTGAACACTGAGCAGTGAAGACTGAGCACTGTGCGCTGAGCACTGAACACTGAGCATTGAGACTGAACACTGTGCACTGAGCACTGAACACTGAGCACTGAACACAGAGCACTGAACACTGACCACTGAACACTGACCACTGAACACTGAACACTGAGCACTCAACACTGAACACTGAGCACTGAGCCCTGAACACTGAGCACTGAGCCCTGAACACTGAGCACTGAACACTGAGCAATGAGCACTGAGCACTGAACACTGTGCACTGAACACTGTGCACTGAACACTGTGCACTGAACACTGTGCACTGAGCACTGAACACTGAGCACTGAGCACTGAACACTGTGCACTGAACACTGAGCACTGAACACTGAGCACTGTGCACTGAGCAATGAACACTGAGCACTGAACACTGAGCACTGAACACTGAACACTGAGCACTGAGCACTGAACACTGAGCACTGAGCCCTGAACACTGAGCACTGAACACTGAGCACTGAGCACTGAACACTGTGCACTGAACACTGAGCACTGAACACTGAGCACTGAACACTGACCACTGAACACTGAACACTGAGCACTGAACACTGAACACTGAGCACTGAGCCCTGAACACTGAGCACTGAGCCCTGAACACTGAGCACTGAACACTGAGCTCTGAGCACTGAACACAGAGCACTGAGCACTGAACACTGTGCACTGAGCACTGAACACTGAGCACTGAAGACTGAGCACTGTGCGCTGAACGCTGAGCACTGAACACTGAGCATTGAGACTGAACACTGTGCACTGAGCACTGAACACTGAGCACTGAACACTGAGCACTGAACACTGAGCACTGAACACTGAACACTGACCCCTGAACACTGAGCACTGAGCCCTGAACACTGAGCACTGAACACTGAGCACTGAACACTGAACACTGCGCACTGAGCACTGAACACTGAGCACGAAGCACTGAACACTGAGCACTGTGCACTGAACACTGTGCACTGAACACAGAGCACTGAGACTGAACACTGAGCACTGAGCACTGAGACTGAACACTGAGCTCTGAACACTGAACACTGCGCACTGAAAACTGAACACTGTGCACTGAGCACTGAACACTGAGCACTGAGCACTGAACACTGAACACTGAGCACTGAGCACTTAACACTGAGCACTGAAGACTGAGCACTGAAGACTGAGCACTGAGCACTGAGCACTGTGCACTGAACACTGAACACTGAGCACTGAACACTGAGCACTGAGCACCGAGCACTGTGCACTGAACAATGAGCACTGTGCACGGGAAACTGAGCACTATGTACTAAACACTGAACACTGAACACTGAGCACTGAACGCTGAGCACTGAGACTGAACACTGTGCACTGAGCACTGTACACTGTACACTGAGACTGAAGACTGAACACTGAGACTGAACACTGTGCACTGGGCACTGAACACTGAGCACTGAGACTGAACACTGTGCACTGAGCACTGAATACTGTGCACTGAACACTGAACACTGTGCACTGAGCACTGAACAGTGTGCACTGAGCACTGAACACGAAGCACTGGGCACTGAACACTGACCATTGAGACTGAACACTGTGCACTGAGCACTGAACACTGAGCACCGAACACTGAGCACTGAGCACTGGACATTGAACACTGTGCACTGAGCACTGAACACTAAGCACTGAACACTGTGCACTGAGCACTGAACACTGAGCACTGAACACTGAACACTCAGCACAGAACACAGTACTAGCACTGAGCACTGAACACTGAACACTGAGCACTGAACGCTGAGCACTGAACACTGTGCACTGAGCACTGAATACTGACCACTGAACACTGAACACTGTGCACTGAACACTGAGCACTGAACACTGAGCACTGAACACTGAGCATTGAACAATGTGCACTGAACACTGAGCACTGAACACTGTGCACTGAGCACTGAACACTGAGCAGTGAGACTGAACACTGTGCACTGAACACTGAACACTGAGCACTGAACACTGAGCACTGAGCCCTGAGCACTGAACACTGAGCACTGAACACTGAGTACTGAACACTGAGCACTGAACACTGAACACTGAGCACTGAGCACTGAACACTGTGCACTGAGCACTGAACCCTGAGCACTGAGCACTGAGCACTGAACACTGAGCCCTGTGCACTGAACACTGTGCACTGAACACTGAGCACTAAGACTGAACACTGAGCACTGAGACTGAACACTGAGCTCTAGCACTGAACACTGAACACTGAGTATTGACCACTGAACACTGTGCACTGAGCACTGAACACTGAGCACTGAGCACTGAACACTGAACACTGAGCACTGTGCACTGTGCACTGAACACTGAGCACGGAACACTGAACACTGAGCACTGAGCACTGTGCACTGAACACTGAACACTGTGCACTGAACACTGAGCACTGAGACTGAACACTGAGCACTGAGACTGAACACTGAGCTCTGAGCACTGAACACTGAGCACTGAACACTGTGCACTGAGCACTGAACACAGAGCACTGAACACTGTGCACTGAGCACTGAACACTGAGCACTGAACACTGAGCACTGTGCACTGAACACTGTGCACTGAACACTGAACACTGAGCACTGAGCACTGTGCACTGAACACTGAGCACTGAGCACTGAACACTGAGCACTGAAGACTGAGCACTGAGCACCGAGCACTGTGCACTGAACAATGAGCACTGTGCATGGGAAGCAGAGCACTATGTACTAAACACTGAACACTGAGCACTGAACACTGAGCACTGAACACTGAGTAGTGAACACTGAGCACTGAACATTGTGCACTGAACACTGAGCACTGAGCACTGAACACTGTGCACTGAGCACTGAACACTGAGCACTGAGCACTGAACACTGTGCACTGAGCACTGAGCACTGAGCACTGTGCACTGAGCACTGTGCACTGAACACTGAGCACAGAGACTGAACACTGAGCACTGAGACTGAACACTAAGCTCTGAGCACTGAACACTGAGCACTCAGCACTGAACACTGAACACTGAGCACTGTGCACTGAACACTGATCACTGAGCACTGAACACTGAGCACTGAGCACTGAGACTGAACACTGAGCTCTGAGCCCTGAACACTGAGAACTCAGCACTGTGCACTGGCCACTGAGCACTGTGCACTGAACACTGAGCACTGAACACTGAGCACTGGGACTGCACACTGAGCACTGAGACTGAACACTGAGCTCTGAGCACTGAACACAGAGCACTGAGCACTGAACACTGAGCACTATGTTCTGAACAGTGCACACTGAGCACTGAGCACTGAACACTGAACACTGAGCACTGTGCACTGAACACTGATCACTGAGCACTGATCAATGAGCACTGAACACTGAGCACTGAAGACTGAGCACTGAAGACTGAGCACTGAGACTGAACACTGAGCTCTGAGCACTGAACACTGAGCACTCAGCACTGAACACTGAACACTGAGCACTGTGCACTGAACACTGATCACTGAGCACTGAACACTGGGTACTGAAGACTGAGCACTGAAGACTGAGCACTGAGACTGAACACTGAGCACTGAGACTGAACACTGAGTACTGAGACTGAACACTGAGCTCTGAGCACTGAACACTGAGCACTCAGCACTGAGCACTGACCACTGAGCACTGTGCACTGACCACTGAACACTGAGCACTGAGACTGAACACTGAGCACTGAACACAGAGCACTGAACACTGAGCACTGAACACTGTGCACTGAGCACTGAACACTGAGCACTGAAGACTGAGCACTGTGCGCTGAACACTGAGCACTGAACACTGAGCATTGAGACTGAACACTGTGCACTGAGCACTGAGCACTGAGCACTGAACACTGAGCACTGAGCACTGAACACTGAGCACTGAGCACTGAACACTGAGCACTGAGCACTGAACACTGAACACTGAGCACTGAACACTGAGCACTGAGCCCTGAACACTGAGCACTGAGCCCTGAACAGCGAGCACTGAACACTGAGCACTGAACACTGAACACTGTGCACTGAGCACTGAACACAGAGCACTAAGCACTGAACACTGAGCACTGTGCACTGAACACTGTGCACTGAACACTGAGCACTGAGACTGAACACTGAGCACTGAGACTCAACACTGAGCACTGAGACTGAACACTGAGCTCTGAGCACTGAACACTGAACACTGCGCACTGAAAACTGAACACTGTGCACTGAGCACTGAACCCTGAGCACTGAGCACTGAGCACTGAACACTGAGCCCTGTGCACTGAACACTGTGCACTGAACACTGAGCACTGAGACTGAACACTGAGCACTGAGACTGAACACTGAGCTCTAGCACTGAACACTGAACACTGAGTACTGACCACTGAACACTGTGCACTGAGCACTGAACACTGAGCACTGAGCACTGTGCACTGAACACTGAGCACGGAACACTGAACACTGAGCACTGTGCACTGAACACTGATCACTGAGCACTGAACACTGTGCACTGACCACTGTGCACTGAACACTGAACGCTGAGACTGAACACTGAGCACTGAGACTGAACACTGAGCTCTGAGCACTGAACACAGAGCACTGAGAACTGAACACTGTGCACTGAGCACTGAACACTGAGCACTGAAGACTGAGCACTGTGCGCTGAACACTGACCACTGAACACTGAGCATTGAGACTGAACACTGTGCACTGAGCACTGAGCACTGAGCACTGAACACTGAGCACTGAGCACTGAACACTGACCACTGAGCACTGAACACTGAGCACTGAACACTGAACACTGAGCACTGAGCCCTGAACACTGAGCACTGAGCCCTGAACACTGAGCACTGAACACTGAGCACTGAACACTGAACACTGTGCACTGAGCCCTGAACACTGAGCACTGAACACTGAACAGTGAGCACTGAACACTGAGCACTGTGCACTGAACACTGTGCACTGAACACTGAGCACTGAGACTGAACACTGAGCACTGAGACTGAACACTGAGCACTGAGACTGAACACTGAGCTCTGAGCACTGAACACTGAACACTGCGCACTGAAAACTGAACACTGTGCACTGAGCACTGAACCCTGAGCACTGAGCACTGAGCACTGAACACTGAGCCCTGTGCACTGAACACTGTGCACTGAACACTGAGCACTGAGACTGAACACTGAGCACTGAGACTGAACACTGAGCTCTCGCACTGAACACTGAACACTGAGTACGGACCACTGAACACTGGGCACTGAGCACTGAACACTGAGCACTGAGCACTGTGCAATGAACACTGAGCACGGAACACTGAACACTGAGCACTGAGCACTGAACACTGAGCAGTGACCACTGAACACTGAACACTGAGCACTGACCACTGAACACTGAGCACTGTGCACTGAACACTGAGCACTGAACACTGTGCACTGAGCACTCAACACTGAGCACTGAACACTGTGCACTGAGCACTGAACACTGAACATTGAACACTGAACACTGAGCACTGAACACTGAGCACTGAACACTGAACACTGAGCACTGACCACTGAACACTGTGCACTGAGCACTGAACACTGAGCACTGAGCACTGAACACTGAGCACTGAGCACTGAGCACTGTGCACTGAACACTGAACACTGAGCACTGAACACTGAGCACTGAAGACTGAGCACTAGGTACCGAGCACTGTGCACTGAACACTGAGCACTGAGACTGCACACTGAGCACTGAGACTGAACACTGAGCTCTGAGCACTGAACACTGTGCACTGAAACACTGAACACTGAGCACTGAAGACTGAGCACTGTGCGCTGAACACTGAGCACTGAACACTGAGCATTGAGACTGAACACTGTGCACTGAGCACTGAACACTGAGCACTGAACACTGAGCACTGAGCCCTGAAAACTGAGCACTGAGCCCTGAACACTGAGCACTGAACACTGAGCACTGAAGACTGAGCACTGTGCGCTGAACACTGAGCACTGAACACTGAGCACTGAGACTGAACACTGTGCACTGAGCACTGAACACTGAGCACTGAACACTGAGCACTGAACACTGACCACTGAACACTGAGCACTGAACACTGAACACTGAGCCCTGAACACTGAGCACTGAACACTGAGCACTGAACACTGAGCGCTGAGCACTGAACACTGTGCACTGAGCACTGAACACTGTGCACTGAACACAGGGCACTGAGCACTATACACTGCACACTGGGACTGAACACTGAGACTGAACACTGTGCACTGGGCACAGAACACTGTACACTGAACACTGTGCACTGAGCACTGAACACTGTGCAGTGAGCACTGAACACTGAGCACTGAACACAATGCACTGAGCACTGAACACAGAGCACTGAAAACTGAACACTGAGCACTGAACACTGAGCACTGAGCACTGAGACTGAACACTGTGCACTGAGCACTGTACACTGAGCACTGAACACTGAGCACTGAGCCCTGAAAACTGAGCACTGAGCCCTGAACACTGAGCACTGAACACTGAGCACTGAAGACTGAGCACTGTGCGCTGAACACTGAGCACTGAACACTGAACACTGTGCACTGAGCCCTGAACACTGAGCACTGAACACTGAACAGTGAGCACTGAACACTGAGCACTGTGCACTGAACACTGTGCACTGAACACTGAGCACTGAGACTGAACACTGAGCACTGAGACTGAACACTGAGCACTGAGACTGAACACTGAGCTCTGAGCACTGAACACTGAACACTGCGCACTGAAAACTGAACACTGTGCACTGAGCACTGAACCCTGAGCACTGAGCACTGAGCACTGAACACTGAGCCCTGTGCACTGAACACTGTGCACTGAACACTGAGCACTGAGACTGAACACTGAGCACTGAGACTGAACACTGAGCTCTCGCACTGAACACTGAACACTGAGTACGGACCACTGAACACTGGGCACTGAGCACTGAACACTGAGCACTGAGCACTGTGCAATGAACACTGAGCACGGAACACTGAACACTGAGCACTGAGCACTGAACACTGAGCAGTGACCACTGAACACTGAACACTGAGCACTGACCACTGAACACTGAGCACTGTGCACTGAACACTGAGCACTGAACACTGTGCACTGAGCACTCAACACTGAGCACTGAACACTGTGCACTGAGCACTGAACACTGAACATTGAACACTGAACACTGAGCACTGAACACTGAGCACTGAACACTGAACACTGAGCACTGACCACTGAACACTGTGCACTGAGCACTGAACACTGAGCACTGAGCACTGAACACTGAGCACTGAGCACTGAGCACTGTGCACTGAACACTGAACACTGAGCACTGAACACTGAGCACTGAAGACTGAGCACTAGGTACCGAGCACTGTGCACTGAACACTGAGCACTGAGACTGCACACTGAGCACTGAGACTGAACACTGAGCTCTGAGCACTGAACACTGTGCACTGAAACACTGAACACTGAGCACTGAAGACTGAGCACTGTGCGCTGAACACTGAGCACTGAACACTGAGCATTGAGACTGAACACTGTGCACTGAGCACTGAACACTGAGCACTGAACACTGAGCACTGAGCCCTGAAAACTGAGCACTGAGCCCTGAACACTGAGCACTGAACACTGAGCACTGAAGACTGAGCACTGTGCGCTGAACACTGAGCACTGAACACTGAGCACTGAGACTGAACACTGTGCACTGAGCACTGAACACTGAGCACTGAACACTGAGCACTGAACACTGACCACTGAACACTGAGCACTGAACACTGAACACTGAGCCCTGAACACTGAGCACTGAACACTGAGCACTGAACACTGAGCGCTGAGCACTGAACACTGTGCACTGAGCACTGAACACTGTGCACTGAACACAGGGCACTGAGCACTATACACTGCACACTGGGACTGAACACTGAGACTGAACACTGTGCACTGGGCACAGAACACTGAACACTGAACACTGTGCACTGAGCACTGAACACTGTGCAGTGAGCACTGAACACTGAGCACTGAACACAATGCACTGAGCACTGAACACAGAGCACTGAAAACTGAACACTGAGCACTGAACACTGAGCACTGAGCACTGAGACTGAACACTGTGCACTGAGCACTGTACACTGTACACTGAGACTGAACACTGAACACTGAGACTGAACACTGAGCACTGAGCACTGACCACTGAACACGGAACCCTGTGCACTGAGCACTGAACACTGTGCACTGAGCATTGAACACTGAGCACTGAACACTGTGCACTGAGCACTGAACACAGAGCACTGAACACTGAACACTGAGCACTGAACGCTGAGCACTGAGACTGAACACTGTGCACTGAGCACTGTACACTGTACACTGAGACTGAACACTGAACACTGAGACTGAACACTGTGCACTGGGCACTGAATACTGAGCACTGAGACTGAACACTGTGCACTGAGCACTGAATACTGTGCACTGAACACTGAACACTGTGCACTGAGACTGAACACTGAGCACTGAGCACTGAGCACTGAACACTGAGCCCTGTGCACTGAACACTGTGCACTGAACACTGAGCACTGAGACTGAACACTGAGCACTGAGACTGAACACTGAGCTCTAGCGCTGAACACTGAACACTGAGTACTGACCACTGAACACTGTGCACTGAGCACTGAACACTGAGCACTGAGCACTGTGCACTGAACACTGAGCACGGAACACTGAACACTGAGCACTGAACACTGAACACTGAGCACTGAACACTGAGCACAGAACACAGTACTAGCACTGAGCACTGAACACTGAACACTGAGCACTGAACACTGAACACGGTGCACTGAGCACTGAACACTGACCACTGAACACTGAACACTGTGCACTGAACACTGAGCACTGAACACTGAGTACTGAACACTGAGCACTGAACACTGAACACTGAGCACTGAGACTGAACACTGTGCAGTGAGCACTGAACACTGAGCACTGAACACTGAGCACTGAGCACTGAACACTGAACACTGAGCACTGAGACTGAACAGTGTGCACTGAGCACTGAACACGAAGCACTGGGCACTGAACACTGACCACTGAGACTGAACACTGTGCACTGAGCACTGAACACTGAGCACTGAACACTGAGCACTGAGCACTGGACATTGAACACTGTGCACTGAGCACTGAACACTAAGCACTGAACACTGTGCACTGAGCACTGAACACTGAACACTGAGCACAGAACGCTGAGCACTGAACACTGTGCACTGAGCACTGAAGACTGACCACTGAACACTGAACACTGTGCACTGAACACTGAGCACTGAACACTGTGCACTGAACACTGAGCACTGAACACTGAGCCCTGTGCACTGAACACTGTGCACTGAACACTGAGCACTGAGACTGAACACTGAGCACTGAGACTGAACACTGAGCTCTAGCACTGAACACTGAACACTGAGTACTGACCACTGAACACTGTGCACTGAGCACTGAACACTGAGCACTGAGCACTGTGCACTGAACACTGAGCACGGAACACTGAACACTGAGCACTGAACACTGAACACTGAGCACTGAACACTGAGCAGTGACCACTGAACACTGTGCACTGTGCACTGAACACTGTGCACTGAACACTGAGCACTGAGACTGAACACTGAGCACTGAGGCTGAACACTGAGCTCTGAGCACTGAACACTGAGCACTGAACACTGTGCACTGAGCACTGAACACTGAGCACTGAACACTGTGCACTGAGCACTGAACACTGAGCACTGAACACTGAGCACTGTGCACTGAACACTGTGCACTGAACACTGAACACTGAGCACTGAGCACTGTGCACTGAACACTGAGCACTGAACACTGAGCACTGAAGACTGAGCACTGAGCAACGAGCACTGTGCACTGAACAATGAGCACTGTGCACGGGAAACTGAGCACTATGTACTAAACACTGAACACTGAGCACTGAGCACTGAACACTGAACACTGAGCACTGAGCCCTGAGCACTGAACACTGAGCACTGAACACTGAGCACTGAACACTGAACACTGAGCACTTAACACTGTGCACTGAGCACTGAACACTGAGCACTCGGCACTGAGCACTGAACACTGAGCACTGTCACTGAACACTGTGCACTGAACACTGTGCACTGCGACTGAACACTGAGCACTGAGACTGAACACTGAGCACTGAACACTGAACACTGAGAACTGAGCACTGAACACTGTGCACTGAGCACTGAACACTGTGCACTGAACACTGAGCACTGACACTGAACACTGAGCACGGAGACTGAACACTTAGCTCTGAGCACTGACCACTGAGCACTGTGCACGGGAACCTGAGCACTATGTACTAAACACTGAACACTGAACACTGAGCACTATGCACTGAACAGTGAACACTGAGCACTGAACACTGAACACTGTGCACTGAACACTGAGCATTGAGCACTGAGCACTGAACACTGAGCACTGCGTACTGAACACTGTGCACTGAACACTGAGCACTGAGACTGAACACTGAGCTCTGAGCACTGAGCATTGAGCACTGAGCACTGAACACTGAGCACTGCGCACTGAACACTGTGCACTGAACACTGAGCACTGAGACTGAACACTGAGCTCTGAGCACTGAACACTGAGCACTCAGCACTGAGCACTGACCACTGAGCACTGTGCACTGAACACTGTTCACTGAACACTGAGCACTGAGACTGAACACTGAGCACTGAGACTGAACACTGAGCTCTGAGCACTGAACACTGAGCACTGAAAACTGTGCACTGAGCACTGAACACTGAGCACTGAACACTGAGCACTGAGCCCTGAACACTGAGCACTGAACACCGAACACTGAACACTGAGCACTGAACACTGAACACTGAGCACTGAGCCCTGAGCACTGAACACTGAGCACTGAACACTGAACACTGAGCACTGTGCACTGAACACTGATCACTGAGCACTGAACACTGAGCACTGAACACTGAGCACTGAAGACTGAGCACTGAGGCTGAACACTGAGCACTGAGACTGAACACTGAGCACTGAAACTGAACACTGTGCACTGAACACTGAACACTCAGCACTGAGCACTGTGCACTGAACACTGAACACTGAGCTCTGAACACTGAAGACTGAGCACTGAGCACCGAGCACTGTGCACTGAACAATGAGCACTGTGCATGGGAAACTGAGCACTATGTACGAAACACTGAACACTGAGCACTGAACACTGAGCACTGAACACTGTGCACTGAACACTGAGCACTGTGCACTGAACACTGTGCACTGAACACTGAGCACTGAGACTGAACATTGAGCACTGAGACTGAACACTAAGCTCTGAGCACTGAACACTGAGCACTCAGCACTGAACACTGAGCACTGTGCACTGAACACTGAGCACTGAAACAGAACACTGACCTCTGAGCACTGAACACTGAGCACTCAGAACTGAGCACTGACCACTGAGCACTGAGCACTGAACACTGTGCACTGAACACTGAGCACTGAGACTGCACACTGAGCACTGTGACTGAACACTGAGCTCTGAGCACTGAACACAGAGCACTGAGCACTGAACACTGTGCACTGACCACTGAACACTGAACACTGAGCACTGAACACTGAACACTGAGCACTGAGCCCTGAGCACTGTGCACTGAACACTGTGCACTGAGCTCTGAGCACTGAACACTGAGCACTGAGCACTGAGCACTCAACACTGAGCACTGAGCACTGAGCACTGAACACTGAGCAATGAGACTGAACACTGTGCACTGAACACTGTACACTGTGCACTGAGACTGAACACTGAGCACTGAGACTGAACACTGAGCACTGAACACTGAGCACTGAAGACTGAGCACTGAAGACTGAGCACTGAGCACCGAGCACTGTGCACTGAACAATGAGCACTGTGTACGGGAAACTGAGCACTATGTACTAAACACTGAACGCTGAACACTGAGCACTGAACACTGAGCACTGAACAATGAGCACTGAACACTGAACACTGTGCACTGAACACTGAGCACTGAGCACTGAACACTGACCACTGAACACTGTGCACTGAGCCCTGAACACTGAGCACTGAGCACTGAACACTGAGCACTGAGCACTGAGACTGAACACTGAACACTGAGCACTGTACACTGTGCACTCAGACTGAACACTGAGCACTGAGACTGAACACTGAGCACTGAACACTGAACACTGTGCACTGAACAGTGAGCACTGAGCACTGAACACTGAGCGCAGTGCACTGAACACTGTGCACTGAACACTGAGCACTGAGACTGAACACTGAGCACTGAGACTGAACACTCAGCTCTGAGCACTGAACACTGAGCACTGAAAACTGAAAACTGTGCACTGAGCACTGAACACTGAGCACTGAACACTGAGCACTGTGCGCTGAACACTGAGCACTGAACACTGAGCACTGAGACTGAACATTGTGCACTGAACACTGAGCACTGAACACTGAGCACTAAGCACTGAACACTGAGCGTTGTGCACTGAACACTCAGCACTGAGACTGAACACTGAGCACTGAGACTGAACACTGAGCTCTGAGCACTGAACACAGAGCACTGAGCACTGAACACTGTGCACTGAGCACTGAACACAGAGCACTGAAGACTGAGCACTGTGCGCTGAACACTGAGCACTGAACACTGAGCACTGAGACTGAACACTGTGCACTGAGCACTGAACACTGAGCACTGAACACTGAGCACTGAACACTGACCACTGAACACTGAACACTGAGCACTGAACACTGAGCACTGAGCCCTGAACACTGAGCACTGAACACTGAGCACTGAACACTGAACACAGAGCACTGAAGACTGAACACTGTGCACTGAGCACTGAACACTGAGCACTAAGCACTGAACACTGAGCGTTGTGCACTGAACACTCAGCACTGAGACTGAACACTGAGCACTGAGACTGAACACTGAGCTCTGAGCACTGAACACTGAGCACTGAGACTGAACACTGTGCAGTGAGCACTGAACACTGAGCACTGAACACTGAGCACTGAGCACTGAACACTGTACACTGTGCACTGAGACTGAACACTGAGCACTGAGACTGAACACTGAGCACTGAGACTGAACACTGAGCTCTGAGCACTGAACACTGAGCACTGAGACTGAACACTGTGCAGTGAGCACTGAACACTGAGCACTGAGCACTGAACACTGAGCACTGTCACTGAACACTGTGCACTGAACACTGTGCACTGAGACTGAACACTGAGCACTGAGACTGAACACTGAGCTCTGAGCACTGAACACTGAACACTGAGAACTGAGCACTGTCACTGAACACTGTGCACTGAACACTGTGCACTGAGACTGAACACTGAGCTCTGAGCACTGAACACTGAACACTGAGCAGTGAGCACTGAACACTGTCCACTGAGCACTGAACACTGAGCACTGAACACTGTACACTGAGCACTGAACACTGAGTACTGAACACAGTACTAGCACTGAACACTGAGCACTGAACACTGAGCACTGAGCACTGCGCACTGAGCACTGAGCAGTGAGACTGAACATTGTGCACTGAGCACTGAACACTGAGCAGCGAGACTGAACACTGTGCACTGAGCACTGAACACTGCGCACTGAGACTGAACACTGTGCACTGAACACTGAACAATGAGCTCTGAACACTGAACACTGAGCACTGAGCACTGTGCACTGAACACTGAGCACTGAGCTCTGAGCACTGAACACTGAGCACTGAACACAGAGCACTGAACACTGAGCACTGAACACTGAGCACTGTGCGCTGAACACTGAGCACTGAGACTGAACACTGTGCACTGAGCACTAACCACTGAGCACTGTGCACTGAACACTGTGCACTGAACACTGAGCACTGACACAGAACACTGAGCACTGAGACTGAACACTGAGCTCTGAGCACTGAACACTGAGCACTGAGCACAGAACACTGTGCACTGAGCACTGAACACTGAGCACTGAACACTGAGCACTGAGACTGAACACTGTGCACTGAGCACTGAACACTGAGCACTGAACACTGTGCACTGAACACTGAGCAGTGAGACTGAACACCGTGCACTGAGCACTGAACACTGAGCAGTGAGACTGAACACTGTGCACTGAGCACTGAACACTGAGCACTGAACACTGCGCACTGAACACTGAACACTGAACACTGTCCACTGAGCACTGAACACTGAGCACAGAACACTGTACACTGAGCACTGAACACTGAGCACTGAACACAGTACTAGCACTGAACACTGAGCACTGAACACTGAGCACTGAGCATTGAGCACTAAGCACTGAACACTGAACACTGAGCACTGAACACTGAACACTGAGCAGTGAACACTGAGCACTGAACACTGTGTACTGAACACTGAGCACTGAACATTGTGCACTGAACACTGAGCACTGAGACTGAACACTGTGCACTGAGCACTGAACACTGAGCACTGAGACTGAACACTGTGCACTGAGCACTGAACACTGAGCACTGAACACTGAGCACTGAGCACTGAGCACTGAACACTGAACACTGAGCACTGAGACTGAACACTGCGCACTGAGCACTGAACATTGAACACTGAACACTGTCCACTGAACACAGTACTAGCACTGAGCACTGAACACTGAGCCCTGAGCACTGTGCACTGACCACAGTACTAGCACTGAGCACTGAACACTGCGCACTGAGCACTGTCCACTGAGCACTGAGCAGTGAGACTGAACATTGTGCACTGAGCACTGAACACAGAGCACTGTGACTGAACACTGTGCACTGAGCACTGAACACTGAGCACTGAACACAGAGCACTGAGACTGAACACTGTGCACTGAACACTGAACAATGAGCACTGAACACTGAACACTGAGCACTGAGCACTGTGCACTGAACACTGAGCACTGAGCTCTGAGCACTGAACACTGAGCACTGAGCACTGAACACTGAGCACTGAGCACTGAGCGCTGAGCACTGGGACTGAACACTGTGCACTGAGCACTGAACACTGAGCACTGAACACTGTGCACTGAACACTGAGCAGTCAGACTGAACACTGTGCACTGAGCACTGAACACTGAGCAGTGAGACTGAACACTGTGCACTGAGCACTGAACACTGAACACTGAGCACTGAACACTACGCACTGAGCACTGAACATTGAACACTGTGCACTGAGCACTGAACACTGTCCACTGAGCACTGAACACTGTACATTGAGCACTGAACACTGAGCACTGAACACAGTACTAGCACTGAGCACTGAACACTGAGCACTGCGCACTGAACACTGTGCACTGAACACTGAACACTGAGCTCTGAACACTGAACACTGAGCACTGAGCACTGTGCACTGAACACTGAGCACTGAGCTCTGAGCACTGAACACTGAGCACTGAGCACAGAGCACTGAACACTGAGCACTGAACACTGAGCACTCAGCACTGAACACTGAGCACTGAGACTGAACACTGTGCACTGAGCACTAACCACTGAGCACTGTGCACTGAACACTGTGCACTGAACACTGAGCACTGACACAGAACACTGAGCACTGAGACTGAACACTGAGCTCTGAGCACTGAGCACTGAGCACTGAGCACAGAACACTGTGCACTGAGCACTGAACACTGAGCACTGAGACTGAACACTGTGCACTGAGCACTGAACACTGAGCACTGAACACTGTGCACTGAACACTGAGCAGTGAGACTGAACACCGTGCACTGAGCACTGAACACTGAGCAGTGAGACTGAACACTGTGCACTGAGCACTGAACACTGAGCACTGAACACTGCGCACTGAGCACTGAACATTTAACACTGTGCACTGAGCACTGAACACTGTCCACTGAGCACTGAACACTGAGCACAGAACACTGTACACTGAGCACTGAACACTGAGCACTGAACACAGTACTAGCACTGAACACTGAGCACTGAACACTGAGCACTGAGCATTGAGCACTAAGCACTGAACACTGAACACTGAGCACTGAACACTGAGCAGTGAACACTGAGCACTGAACACTGTGTACTGAACACTGAGCACTGAACATTGTGCACTGAACACTGAGCACTGAGACTGAACACTGTGCACTGAGCACTGAACACTGAGCACTGAGACTGAACACTGTGCACTGAGCACTGAACACTGAGCACTGAGCACTGAGCACTGAGCACTGAACACTGAACACTGAACACTGAGCACTGAGCACTGAGACTGAACACTGTGCACTGAGCACTGAACACTGAGCACTGAGACTGAACACTGTGCACTGAGCACTGAACACTGAGCACTGAACACTGAGCACTGAGCACTGAACACTGAACACTGAGCACTGAGACTGAACATTGCGCACTGAGCACTGAACATTGAACACTGAACACTGTCCACTGAACACAGTACTAGCACTGAGCACTGAACACTGAGCCCTGAGCACTGTGCACTGACCACAGTACTAGCACTGAGCACTGAACACTGCGCACTGAGCACTGTGCACTGAGCACTGAGCAGTGAGACTGAACATTGTGCACTGAGCACTGAACACAGAGCACTGAGACTGAACACTGTGCACTGAGCACTGAATACTGAGCACTGAACACAGAGCACTGAGACTGAACACTGTGCACTGAACACTGAACAATGAGCACTGAACACTGAGCACTGAGCACTGTGCACTGAACACTGAGCACTGAGCTCTGAGCACTGAACACTGAGCACTGAACACTGAGCACTGAGCACTGAGACTGAACACTGTGCACTGAGCACTAACCACTGAGCACTGTGCACTGAACACTGTGCACTGAACACTGAGCACTGACACTGAACACTGAGCACTGAGACTGAACACTGAGCTCTGAGCACTGAACACTGAGCACTGAGCACAGAACACTGTGCACTGAGCACTGAACACTGAGCACTGTGCGCTGAACACTGTGCACTGAGCACTGAACACTGAGCAGTGAGACTGAACACTGTGCACTGAGCACTGAACACTGAGCAGTGAGACTGAACACTGAACACTGAGCACTGAACACTACGCACTGAGCACTGAACATTGAACGCTGTGCACTGAGCACTGAACACTGTCCACTGAGCACTGAACACTGTACATTGAGCACTGAACACTGAGCACTGAACACAGTACTAGCACTGAGCACTGAACACTGAGCACTGCGCACTGAACACTGTGCACTGAACACTGAACACTGAGCACTGTGCACTGAGCACTGAGCACTGTGCACTGAACACTGAGCACTGAGCTCTGAGCACTGAACACTGAGCACTGAGCACTGAACACTGAGCACTGAGCACTGAGCACTGAACACTGTGCACTGAGCACTGAACACTGAGCACTGAACACTGAGCACTGTGCGCTGAACACTGAGCACTGAGACTGAACACTGTGCACTGAGCACTAACCACTGAGCACTGTGCACTGAACACTGAGCACTGAACACTGAGCAGTGAGACTGAACACTGTGCACTGAGCACTGAACACTGAGCAGTGAGACTGAACACTGTGCACTGAGCACTGAACACTGAACACTGAGCACTGAACACTACGCACTGAGCACTGAACATTGAACACTGTGCACTGAGCACTGAACACTGTCCACTGAGCACTGAACACTGTACATTGAGCACTGAACACTGAGCACTGAACACAGTACTAGCACTGAGCACTGAACACTGAGCACTGCGCACTGAACACTGTGCACTGAACACTGAACACTGAGCTCTGAACACTGAACACTGAGCACTGAGCACTGTGCACTGAACACTGAGCACTGAGCTCTGAGCACTGAACACTGAGCACTGAGCACAGAGCACTGAACACTGAGCACTGAACACTGAGCACTGTGCGCTGAACACTGAGCACTGAGACTGAACACTGTGCACTGAGCACTAACCACTGAGCACTGTGCACTGAACACTGTGCACTGAACACGGAGCACTGACAAAGAACACTGAGCACTGAGACTGAACACTGAGCTCTGAGCACTGAACACTGAGCACTGAGCACAGAACACTGTGCACTGAGCACTGAACACTGAGCACTGAACACTGAGCACTGAGACTGAACACTGTGCACTGAGCACTGAACACTGAGCACTGAACACTGTGCACTGAACACTGAGCAGTGAGACTGAACACCGTGCACTGAGCACTGAACACTGAGCAGTGAGACTGAACACTGTGCACTGAGCACTGAACACTGAGCACTGAACACTGCGCACTGAGCACTGAACATTTAACACTGTGCACTGAGCACTGAACACTGTCCACTGAGCACTGAACACTGAGCACTGAACACTGAGCACTGAGCACTGAACACTGAACACTGAGCACTGAGCTCTGAGCACTGAACACTGAGCACTGAGCACTGAGACTGAACACTGTGCACTGAGCACTGAACACTGAGCACTGAGACTGAACACTGTGCACTGAGCACTGAACACTGAGCACTGAACACTGAGCACTGAGCACTGAACACTGAACACTGAGCACTGAGACTGAACACTGCGCACTGAGCACTGAACATTGAACACTGAACACTGTCCACTGAACACAGTACTAGCACTGAGCACTGAACGCTGAGCCCTGAGCACTGTGCACTGACCACAGTACTAGCACTGAGCACTGAACACTGCGCACTGAGCACTGTGCACTGAGCACTGAGCAGTGAGACTGAACATTGTGCACTGAGCACTGAACACAGAGCACTGAGACTGAACACTGTGCACTGAGCACTGAATACTGAGCACTGAACACAGAGCACTGAGACTGAACACTGTGCACTGAACACTGAACAATGAGCACTGAACACTGAACACTGAGCACTGAGCACTGTGCACTGAACACTGAGCACTGAGCTCTGAGCACTGAACACTGAGCAGTGAGACTGAACACTGTGCACTGAGCACTGAACACTGAGCAGTGAGACTGAACACTGTGCACTGAGCACTGAACACTGAGCACTGAACACTGTGCACTGAACACTGAGCAGTGAGACTGAACACTGTGCACTGAGCACTGAACACTGAGCAGTGAGACTGAACACTGTGCACTGAGCACTGAACACTGAACACTGAGCACTGAACACTACGCACTGAGCACTGAACATTGAACACTGTGCACTGAGCACTGAACACTGTCCACTGAGCACTGAACACTGTACATTGAGCACTGAACACTGAGCACTGAACACAGTACTAGCACTGAGCACTGAACACTGAGCACTGCGCACTGAACACTGTGCACTGAGCACTGAACATTGAACACTGAACACTGTCCACTGAACACAGTACTAGCACTGAGCACTGAACACAGCCCTGAGCACTGTGCACTGACCACAGTACTAGCACTGAGCACTGAACACTGCGCACTGAGCACTGTCCACTGAGCACTGAGCAGTGAGACTGAACATTGTGCACTGAGCACTGAACACAGAGCACTGTGACTGAACACTGTGCACTGAGCACTGAACACTGAGCACTGAACACAGAGCACTGAGACTGAACACTGTGCACTGAACACTGAACAATGAGCACTGAACACTGAACACTGAGCACTGAGCACTGTGCACTGAACACTGAGCACTGAGCTCTGAGCACTGAACACTGAGCACTGAGCACTGAACACTGAGCACTGAGCACTGAGCGCTGAGCACTGGGACTGAACACTGTGCACTGAGCACTGAACACTGAGCACTGAACACTGTGCACTGAACACTGAGCAGTCAGACTGAACACTGTGCACTGAGCACTGAACACTGAGCAGTGAGACTGAACACTGTGCACTGAGCACTGAACACTGAACACTGAGCACTGAACACTACGCACTGAGCACTGAACATTGAACACTGTGCACTGAGCACTGAACACTGTCCACTGAGCACTGAACACTGTACATTGAGCACTGAACACTGAGCACTGAACACAGTACTAGCACTGAGCACTGAACACTGAGCACTGCGCACTGAACACTGTGCACTGAACACTGAACACTGAGCTCTGAACACTGAACACTGAGCACTGAGCACTGTGCACTGAACACTGAGCACTGAGCTCTGAGCACTGAACACTGAGCACTGAGCACAGAGCACTGAACACTGAGCACTGAACACTGAGCACTCAGCACTGAACACTGAGCACTGAGACTGAACACTGTGCACTGAGCACTAACCACTGAGCACTGTGCACTGAACACTGTGCACTGAACACTGAGCACTGACACAGAACACTGAGCACTGAGACTGAACACTGAGCTCTGAGCACTGAGCACTGAGCACTGAGCACAGAACACTGTGCACTGAGCACTGAACACTGAGCACTGAGACTGAACACTGTGCACTGAGCACTGAACACTGAGCACTGAACACTGTGCACTGAACACTGAGCAGTGAGACTGAACACCGTGCACTGAGCACTGAACACTGAGCAGTGAGACTGAACACTGTGCACTGAGCACTGAACACTGAGCACTGAACACTGCGCACTGAGCACTGAACATTTAACACTGTGCACTGAGCACTGAACACTGTCCACTGAGCACTGAACACTGAGCACAGAACACTGTACACTGAGCACTGAACACTGAGCACTGAACACAGTACTAGCACTGAACACTGAGCACTGAACACTGAGCACTGAGCATTGAGCACTAAGCACTGAACACTGAACACTGAGCACTGAACACTGAGCAGTGAACACTGAGCACTGAACACTGTGTACTGAACACTGAGCACTGAACATTGTGCACTGAACACTGAGCACTGAGACTGAACACTGTGCACTGAGCACTGAACACTGAGCACTGAGACTGAACACTGTGCACTGAGCACTGAACACTGAGCACTGAGCACTGAGCACTGAGCACTGAACACTGAACACTGAACACTGAGCACTGAGCACTGAGACTGAACACTGTGCACTGAGCACTGAACACTGAGCACTGAGACTGAACACTGTGCACTGAGCACTGAACACTGAGCACTGAACACTGAGCACTGAGCACTGAACACTGAACACTGAGCACTGAGACTGAACATTGCGCACTGAGCACTGAACATTGAACACTGAACACTGTCCACTGAACACAGTACTAGCACTGAGCACTGAACACTGAGCCCTGAGCACTGTGCACTGACCACAGTACTAGCACTGAGCACTGAACACTGCGCACTGAGCACTGTGCACTGAGCACTGAGCAGTGAGACTGAACATTGTGCACTGAGCACTGAACACAGAGCACTGAGACTGAACACTGTGCACTGAGCACTGAATACTGAGCACTGAACACAGAGCACTGAGACTGAACACTGTGCACTGAACACTGAACAATGAGCACTGAACACTGAGCACTGAGCACTGTGCACTGAACACTGAGCACTGAGCTCTGAGCACTGAACACTGAGCACTGAACACTGAGCACTGAGCACTGAGACTGAACACTGTGCACTGAGCACTAACCACTGAGCACTGTGCACTGAACACTGTGCACTGAACACTGAGCACTGACACTGAACACTGAGCACTGAGACTGAACACTGAGCTCTGAGCACTGAACACTGAGCACTGAGCACAGAACACTGTGCACTGAGCACTGAACACTGAGCACTGTGCGCTGAACACTGTGCACTGAGCACTGAACACTGAGCAGTGAGACTGAACACTGTGCACTGAGCACTGAACACTGAGCAGTGAGACTGAACACTGAACACTGAGCACTGAACACTACGCACTGAGCACTGAACATTGAACACTGTGCACTGAGCACTGAACACTGTCCACTGAGCACTGAACACTGTACATTGAGCACTGAACACTGAGCACTGAACACAGTACTAGCACTGAGCACTGAACACTGAGCACTGCGCACTGAACACTGTGCACTGAACACTGAACACTGAGCACTGTGCACTGAGCACTGAGCACTGTGCACTGAACACTGAGCACTGAGCTCTGAGCACTGAACACTGAGCACTGAGCACTGAACACTGAGCACTGAGCACTGAGCACTGAACACTGTGCACTGAGCACTGAACACTGAGCACTGAACACTGAGCACTGTGCGCTGAACACTGAGCACTGAGACTGAACACTGTGCACTGAGCACTAACCACTGAGCACTGTGCACTGAACACTGAGCACTGAACACTGAGCAGTGAGACTGAACACTGTGCACTGAGCACTGAACACTGAGCAGTGAGACTGAACACTGTGCACTGAGCACTGAACACTGAACACTGAGCACTGAACACTACGCACTGAGCACTGAACATTGAACACTGTGCACTGAGCACTGAACACTGTCCACTGAGCACTGAACACTGTACATTGAGCACTGAACACTGAGCACTGAACACAGTACTAGCACTGAGCACTGAACACTGAGCACTGCGCACTGAACACTGTGCACTGAACACTGAACACTGAGCTCTGAACACTGAACACTGAGCACTGAGCACTGTGCACTGAACACTGAGCACTGAGCTCTGAGCACTGAACACTGAGCACTGAGCACAGAGCACTGAACACTGAGCACTGAACACTGAGCACTGTGCGCTGAACACTGAGCACTGAGACTGAACACTGTGCACTGAGCACTAACCACTGAGCACTGTGCACTGAACACTGTGCACTGAACACGGAGCACTGACACAGAACACTGAGCACTGAGACTGAACACTGAGCTCTGAGCACTGAACACTGAGCACTGAGCACAGAACACTGTGCACTGAGCACTGAACACTGAGCACTGAACACTGAGCACTGAGACTGAACACTGTGCACTGAGCACTGAACACTGAGCACTGAACACTGTGCACTGAACACTGAGCAGTGAGACTGAACACCGTGCACTGAGCACTGAACACTGAGCAGTGAGACTGAACACTGTGCACTGAGCACTGAACACTGAGCACTGAACACTGCGCACTGAGCACTGAACATTTAACACTGTGCACTGAGCACTGAACACTGTCCACTGAGCACTGAACACTGAGCACTGAACACTGAGCACTGAGCACTGAACACTGAACACTGAGCACTGAGCTCTGAGCACTGAACACTGAGCACTGAGCACTGAGACTGAACACTGTGCACTGAGCACTGAACACTGAGCACTGAGACTGAACACTGTGCACTGAGCACTGAACACTGAGCACTGAACACTGAGCACTGAGCACTGAACACTGAACACTGAGCACTGAGACTGAACACTGCGCACTGAGCACTGAACATTGAACACTGAACACTGTCCACTGAACACAGTACTAGCACTGAGCACTGAACGCTGAGCCCTGAGCACTGTGCACTGACCACAGTACTAGCACTGAGCACTGAACACTGCGCACTGAGCACTGTGCACTGAGCACTGAGCAGTGAGACTGAACATTGTGCACTGAGCACTGAACACAGAGCACTGAGACTGAACACTGTGCACTGAGCACTGAATACTGAGCACTGAACACAGAGCACTGAGACTGAACACTGTGCACTGAACACTGAACAATGAGCACTGAACACTGAACACTGAGCACTGAGCACTGTGCACTGAACACTGAGCACTGAGCTCTGAGCACTGAACACTGAGCAGTGAGACTGAACACTGTGCACTGAGCACTGAACACTGAGCAGTGAGACTGAACACTGTGCACTGAGCACTGAACACTGAGCACTGAACACTGTGCACTGAACACTGAGCAGTGAGACTGAACACTGTGCACTGAGCACTGAACACTGAGCAGTGAGACTGAACACTGTGCACTGAGCACTGAACACTGAACACTGAGCACTGAACACTACGCACTGAGCACTGAACATTGAACACTGTGCACTGAGCACTGAACACTGTCCACTGAGCACTGAACACTGTACATTGAGCACTGAACACTGAGCACTGAACACAGTACTAGCACTGAGCACTGAACACTGAGCACTGCGCACTGAACACTGTGCACTGAGCATTGAACACTGAGCACTGAGCACTGTGCACTGAGCACTGAGCACTGTGCACTGAACACTGAGCACTGAGCCCCGAGCACTGAACACTGAGCACTGAACACTGAGCACTGAACACAGAACACTGAGCACTGAGCACTGAACATTGTGCACTGAGCACTGAACACTGAGCACTGAACACTGAGCACTGTGGACTGAACACTTTGCACTGAACACTCAGCACTGAGACTGAACACTGAGCTCTGAGCACTGAACACTGAACACTGAGCAGTGAGCACTGAACATTGAACACTGTGCACTGAGCACTGAACACTGTCCACTGAGCACTGAACACTGAGCACTGAACACTGTACACTGAGCACTGAACACTGAGCACTGAACACAGTACTAGCACTGAGCACTGAACACTGAGCACTGAGCACTGCGCACTGAGCACTGAGCAGTGAGACTGAACATTGTGCACTGAGCACTGAACACTGAGCAGCGAGACTGAACACTGAGCACTGACCACTGAACACTGAGCACTGAGACTGAACACTGTCCACTGAACACTGAACAATGAGCTCTGGACACTGAACACTGAGCACTGAGCACTGTGCACTGAACACTGAGCACTGAGCTCTGAGCACTGAACACTGAGCACTGAGCACAGAGCACTGAACACTGAGCACTGAGCACTGAACACTGTGCACTGAGCACTGAACACTGAGCACTGAACACTGAGCACTGTGCGCTGAACACTGAGCACTGAGACTGAACACTGTGCACTGAGCACTGAACACTGAGCACTGAGACTGAACACTGTGCACTGAGCACTGAACACTGAGCACTGAACACTGAGCACTGAGCACTGAACACTGAACACTGAGCACTGAGACTGAACACTGCGCACTGAGCACTGAACATTGAACACTGAACACTGTCCACTGAACACAGTACTAGCACTGAGCACTGAACACTGCGCACTGAGCACTGTGCACTGAGCACTGAGCAGTGAGACTGAACATTGTGCACTGAGCACTGAACACAGAGCACTGAGACTGAACACTGTGCACTGAGCACTGAATACTGAGCACTGAACACAGAGCACTGAGACTGAACACTGTGCACTGAACACTGAACAATGAGCACTGAACACTGAACACTGAGCACTGAGCACTGTGCACTGAACACTGAGCACTGAGCTCTGAGCACTGAACACTGAGCAGTGAGACTGAACACTGTGCACTGAGCACTGAACACTGAGCAGTGAGACTGAACACTGTGCACTGAGCACTGAACACTGAGCACTGAACACTGTGCACTGAACACTGAGCAGTGAGACTGAACACTGTGCACTGAGCACTGAACACTGAGCAGTGAGACTGAACACTGTGCACTGAGCACTGAACACTGAACACTGAGCACTGAACACTACGCACTGAGCACTGAACATTGAACACTGTGCACTGAGCACTGAACACTGTCCACTGAGCACTGAACACTGTACATTGAGCACTGAACACTGAGCACTGAACACAGTACTAGCACTGAGCACTGAACACTGAGCACTGCGCACTGAACACTGTGCACTGAACACTGAACACTGAGCACTGAGCACTGTGCACTGAGCACTGAGCACTGTGCACTGAACACTGAGCACTGAGCTCTGAGCACTGAACACTGAGCACTGAGCACTGAACACTGAGCACTGAGCACTGAGCACTGAACACTGTGCACTGAGCACTGAACACTGAGCACTGAGCTCTGAGCACTGAACACTGAGCACTGAGCACAGAGCACTGAACACTGAGCACTGAACACTGAGCACTCAGCACTGAACACTGAGCACTGAGACTGAACACTGTGCACTGAGCACTAACCACTGAGCACTGTGCACTGAACACTGTGCACTGAACACTGAGCACTGACACAGAACACTGAGCACTGAGACTGAACACTGAGCTCTGAGCACTGAGCACTGAGCACTGAGCACAGAACACTGTGCACTGAGCACTGAACACTGAGCACTGAGACTGAACACTGTGCACTGAGCACTGAACACTGAGCACTGAACACTGTGCACTGAACACTGAGCAGTGAGACTGAACACCGTGCACTGAGCACTGAACACTGAGCAGTGAGACTGAACACTGTGCACTGAGCACTGAACACTGAGCACTGAACACTGCGCACTGAGCACTGAACATTTAACACTGTGCACTGAGCACTGAACACTGTCCACTGAGCACTGAACACTGAGCACAGAACACTGTACACTGAGCACTGAACACTGAGCACTGAACACAGTACTAGCACTGAACACTGAGCACTGAACACTGAGCACTGAGCATTGAGCACTAAGCACTGAACACTGAACACTGAGCACTGAACACTGAGCAGTGAACACTGAGCACTGAACACTGTGTACTGAACACTGAGCACTGAACATTGTGCACTGAACACTGAGCACTGAGACTGAACACTGTGCACTGAGCACTGAACACTGAGCACTGAGACTGAACACTGTGCACTGAGCACTGAACACTGAGCACTGAGCACTGAGCACTGAGCACTGAACACTGAACACTGAACACTGAGCACTGAGCACTGAGACTGAACACTGTGCACTGAGCACTGAACACTGAGCACTGAGACTGAACACTGTGCACTGAGCACTGAACACTGAGCACTGAACACTGAGCACTGAGCACTGAACACTGAACACTGAGCACTGAGACTGAACATTGCGCACTGAGCACTGAACATTGAACACTGAACACTGTCCACTGAACACAGTACTAGCACTGAGCACTGAACACTGAGCCCTGAGCACTGTGCACTGACCACAGTACTAGCACTGAGCACTGAACACTGCGCACTGAGCACTGTGCACTGAGCACTGAGCAGTGAGACTGAACATTGTGCACTGAGCACTGAACACAGAGCACTGAGACTGAACACTGTGCACTGAGCACTGAATACTGAGCACTGAACACAGAGCACTGAGACTGAACACTGTGCACTGAACACTGAACAATGAGCACTGAACACTGAGCACTGAGCACTGTGCACTGAACACTGAGCACTGAGCTCTGAGCACTGAACACTGAGCACTGAACACTGAGCACTGAGCACTGAGACTGAACACTGTGCACTGAGCACTAACCACTGAGCACTGTGCACTGAACACTGTGCACTGAACACTGAGCACTGACACTGAACACTGAGCACTGAGACTGAACACTGAGCTCTGAGCACTGAACACTGAGCACTGAGCACAGAACACTGTGCACTGAGCACTGAACACTGAGCACTGTGCGCTGAACACTGTGCACTGAGCACTGAACACTGAGCAGTGAGACTGAACACTGTGCACTGAGCACTGAACACTGAGCAGTGAGACTGAACACTGAACACTGAGCACTGAACACTACGCACTGAGCACTGAACATTGAACACTGTGCACTGAGCACTGAACACTGTCCACTGAGCACTGAACACTGTACATTGAGCACTGAACACTGAGCACTGAACACAGTACTAGCACTGAGCACTGAACACTGAGCACTGCGCACTGAACACTGTGCACTGAACACTGAACACTGAGCACTGTGCACTGAGCACTGAGCACTGTGCACTGAACACTGAGCACTGAGCTCTGAGCACTGAACACTGAGCACTGAGCACTGAACACTGAGCACTGAGCACTGAGCACTGAACACTGTGCACTGAGCACTGAACACTGAGCACTGAACACTGAGCACTGTGCGCTGAACACTGAGCACTGAGACTGAACACTGTGCACTGAGCACTAACCACTGAGCACTGTGCACTGAACACTGAGCACTGAACACTGAGCAGTGAGACTGAACACTGTGCACTGAGCACTGAACACTGAGCAGTGAGACTGAACACTGTGCACTGAGCACTGAACACTGAACACTGAGCACTGAACACTACGCACTGAGCACTGAACATTGAACACTGTGCACTGAGCACTGAACACTGTCCACTGAGCACTGAACACTGTACATTGAGCACTGAACACTGAGCACTGAACACAGTACTAGCACTGAGCACTGAACACTGAGCACTGCGCACTGAACACTGTGCACTGAACACTGAACACTGAGCTCTGAACACTGAACACTGAGCACTGAGCACTGTGCACTGAACACTGAGCACTGAGCTCTGAGCACTGAACACTGAGCACTGAGCACAGAGCACTGAACACTGAGCACTGAACACTGAGCACTGTGCGCTGAACACTGAGCACTGAGACTGAACACTGTGCACTGAGCACTAACCACTGAGCACTGTGCACTGAACACTGTGCACTGAACACGGAGCACTGACACAGAACACTGAGCACTGAGACTGAACACTGAGCTCTGAGCACTGAACACTGAGCACTGAGCACAGAACACTGTGCACTGAGCACTGAACACTGAGCACTGAACACTGAGCACTGAGACTGAACACTGTGCACTGAGCACTGAACACTGAGCACTGAACACTGTGCACTGAACACTGAGCAGTGAGACTGAACACCGTGCACTGAGCACTGAACACTGAGCAGTGAGACTGAACACTGTGCACTGAGCACTGAACACTGAGCACTGAACACTGCGCACTGAGCACTGAACATTTAACACTGTGCACTGAGCACTGAACACTGTCCACTGAGCACTGAACACTGAGCACTGAACACTGAGCACTGAGCACTGAACACTGAACACTGAGCACTGAGCTCTGAGCACTGAACACTGAGCACTGAGCACTGAGACTGAACACTGTGCACTGAGCACTGAACACTGAGCACTGAGACTGAACACTGTGCACTGAGCACTGAACACTGAGCACTGAACACTGAGCACTGAGCACTGAACACTGAACACTGAGCACTGAGACTGAACACTGCGCACTGAGCACTGAACATTGAACACTGAACACTGTCCACTGAACACAGTACTAGCACTGAGCACTGAACGCTGAGCCCTGAGCACTGTGCACTGACCACAGTACTAGCACTGAGCACTGAACACTGCGCACTGAGCACTGTGCACTGAGCACTGAGCAGTGAGACTGAACATTGTGCACTGAGCACTGAACACAGAGCACTGAGACTGAACACTGTGCACTGAGCACTGAATACTGAGCACTGAACACAGAGCACTGAGACTGAACACTGTGCACTGAACACTGAACAATGAGCACTGAACACTGAACACTGAGCACTGAGCACTGTGCACTGAACACTGAGCACTGAGCTCTGAGCACTGAACACTGAGCAGTGAGACTGAACACTGTGCACTGAGCACTGAACACTGAGCAGTGAGACTGAACACTGTGCACTGAGCACTGAACACTGAGCACTGAACACTGTGCACTGAACACTGAGCAGTGAGACTGAACACTGTGCACTGAGCACTGAACACTGAGCAGTGAGACTGAACACTGTGCACTGAGCACTGAACACTGAACACTGAGCACTGAACACTACGCACTGAGCACTGAACATTGAACACTGTGCACTGAGCACTGAACACTGTCCACTGAGCACTGAACACTGTACATTGAGCACTGAACACTGAGCACTGAACACAGTACTAGCACTGAGCACTGAACACTGAGCACTGCGCACTGAACACTGTGCACTGAGCATTGAACACTGAGCACTGAGCACTGTGCACTGAGCACTGAGCACTGTGCACTGAACACTGAGCACTGAGCCCCGAGCACTGAACACTGAGCACTGAACACTGAGCACTGAACACAGAACACTGAGCACTGAGCACTGAACATTGTGCACTGAGCACTGAACACTGAGCACTGAACACTGAGCACTGTGGACTGAACACTTTGCACTGAACACTCAGCACTGAGACTGAACACTGAGCTCTGAGCACTGAACACTGAACACTGAGCAGTGAGCACTGAACATTGAACACTGTGCACTGAGCACTGAACACTGTCCACTGAGCACTGAACACTGAGCACTGAACACTGTACACTGAGCACTGAACACTGAGCACTGAACACAGTACTAGCACTGAGCACTGAACACTGAGCACTGAGCACTGCGCACTGAGCACTGAGCAGTGAGACTGAACATTGTGCACTGAGCACTGAACACTGAGCAGCGAGACTGAACACTGAGCACTGACCACTGAACACTGAGCACTGAGACTGAACACTGTCCACTGAACACTGAACAATGAGCTCTGGACACTGAACACTGAGCACTGAGCACTGTGCACTGAACACTGAGCACTGAGCTCTGAGCACTGAACACTGAGCACTGAGCACAGAGCACTGAACACTGAGCACTGAGCACTGAACACTGTGCACTGAGCACTGAACACTGAGCACTGAACACTGAGCACTGTGCGCTGAACACTGAGCACTGAGACTGAACACTGTGCACTGAGCACTGAACACTGAGCACTGAGACTGAACACTGTGCACTGAGCACTGAACACTGAGCACTGAACACTGAGCACTGAGCACTGAACACTGAACACTGAGCACTGAGACTGAACACTGCGCACTGAGCACTGAACATTGAACACTGAACACTGTCCACTGAACACAGTACTAGCACTGAGCACTGAACACTGCGCACTGAGCACTGTGCACTGAGCACTGAGCAGTGAGACTGAACATTGTGCACTGAGCACTGAACACAGAGCACTGAGACTGAACACTGTGCACTGAGCACTGAATACTGAGCACTGAACACAGAGCACTGAGACTGAACACTGTGCACTGAACACTGAACAATGAGCACTGAACACTGAACACTGAGCACTGAGCACTGTGCACTGAACACTGAGCACTGAGCTCTGAGCACTGAACACTGAGCAGTGAGACTGAACACTGTGCACTGAGCACTGAACACTGAGCAGTGAGACTGAACACTGTGCACTGAGCACTGAACACTGAGCACTGAACACTGTGCACTGAACACTGAGCAGTGAGACTGAACACTGTGCACTGAGCACTGAACACTGAGCAGTGAGACTGAACACTGTGCACTGAGCACTGAACACTGAACACTGAGCACTGAACACTACGCACTGAGCACTGAACATTGAACACTGTGCACTGAGCACTGAACACTGTCCACTGAGCACTGAACACTGTACATTGAGCACTGAACACTGAGCACTGAACACAGTACTAGCACTGAGCACTGAACACTGAGCACTGCGCACTGAACACTGTGCACTGAACACTGAACACTGAGCACTGAGCACTGTGCACTGAGCACTGAGCACTGTGCACTGAACACTGAGCACTGAGCTCTGAGCACTGAACACTGAGCACTGAGCACTGAACACTGAGCACTGAGCACTGAGCACTGAACACTGTGCACTGAGCACTGAACACTGAGCACTGAACACTGAGCACTGTGCGCTGAACACTGAGCACTGAGACTGAACACTGTGCACTGAGCACTAACCACTGAGCACTGTGCACTGAACACTGTGCACTGAACACTGAGCACTGACACTGAACACTGAGCACTGAGACTGAACACTGAGCTCTGAGCACTGAACACTGAGCACTGAGCACAGAACACTGTGCACTGAGCACTGAACACTGTGCACTGTGCGCTGAACACTGAGCACTGAACACTGAGCACTGAGACTGAACACTGTGCACTGAGCACTGAACACTGAGCACTGAACACTGTGCACTGAACACTGAGCAGTGAGACTGAACACTGTGCACTGAGCACTGAACACTGAGCAGTGAGACTGAACACTGTGCACTGAGCACTGAACACTGAACACTGAGCACTGAACACTACGCACTGAGCACTGAACATTGAACACTGTGCACTGAGCACTGAACACTGTCCACTGAGCACTGAACACTGTACATTGAGCACTGAACACTGAGCACTGAACACAGTACTAGCACTGAGCACTGAACACTGAGCACTGCGCACTGAACACTGTGCACTGAACACTGAACACTGAGCACTGAGCACTGTGCACTGAAGACTGATCACTGAAGACTGAGCACTGAAGACTGAGCACTGAGCACCGAGCACTGTGCACTGAACAATGAGCAGTGTGCACGGGAAACTGAGCACTATGTACTAAACACTGAACACTGAGCACTGAGCACTGAGCACTGAACAATGAGCACTGAACACTGAGCACTGAGCACTGATCACTGAGCACTGAACACTGAGCACTGAAGACTGAGCACTGAAGACTGAGCACTGAGCAATGAACACTGAACACTGAGCACTGAACACTGAGCACTCAGCACTGAACACTGAACACTGTGCACTGTGCACTGAACACTGATCACTGAGCACTGACCACTGAGCACTGTGCACTGAACACTGTGCACTGAACACTGAGCACTGAGACTGAACACTGTGCACTGAGCACTGAACACTGAGCACTGAACACTGTGCACTGAGCACTGAACACTGAGCACTGAACACTGAGCACTGAAGACTGAGCACTGAACACTGTGCACTGAACACTGAGCACTGAGCACCGAGCACTGTGCACTGAACAATGAGCACTGTGCACGGGAAACTGAGCACTATGTACTAAACACTGAACACTGAACACTGAGCACTGAACACGGACCACTGTGCACTGAGCACTGAACACTGAGCACTGAACAATGAGCACTGAACACTGAACACTGAGCACTGTGCACTGAAGACTGATCACTGAAGACTGAGCACTGAAGACTGAGCACTGAGCACCGAGCACTGCGCACTGAACAATGAGCAGTGTGCACGGGAAACTGAGCACTATGTACTAAACACTGAACACTGAGCACTGAGCACTGAACACTGAACAATGAGCACTTAACACTGAGAACTGAGCACTGATCACTGAGCACTGAACAATGAGCACTGAACACTGAGCACTGAGCACTGACCACTGAGCATTGAACACTACGCACTGAGCACTGAACATTGAACACTGTGCACACTGCACTGAACACTGTCCACTGAGCACTGAACACTGTATATTGAGTACTGAACACTGAGCACTGAACACAGTACTAGCACTCAGCAATGAACACTGAACACTGAGCACTGAACACTGAGCACTCAGCACTGAACACTGAACACTGATCACTGAGCACTGACCACTGAGCACTGTGCACTGAACACTGTGCACTGAACACTGAGCACTGAGACTGAACACTGTGCACTGAGCACTGAACACTGAGCACTGAACACTGTGCACTGAGCACTGAGCACTGAACACTGTGCACTGAGCACTGAACACTGAGCACTGAACACTGAACACTGAACACTGAGCACTGAACACTGAACACTGAGCACTGAGCCCCGAGCACTGAACACTGAGCACTGAACACTGAGCACTGAACACAGAACACTGAGCACTGAGCACTGAACATTGTGCACTGAGCACTGAACACTGAGCACTGAACACTGAGCACTGTGGACTGAACACTTTGCACTGAACACTCAGCACTGAGACTGAACACTGAGCTCTGAGCACTGAACACTGAACACTGAGCAGTGAGCACTGAACATTGAACACTGTGCACTGAGCACTGAACACTGTCCACTGAGCACTGAACACTGAGCACTGAACACTGTACACTGAGCACTGAACACTGAGCACTGAACACAGTACTAGCACTGAGCACTGAACACTGAGCACTGAGCACTGCGCACTGAGCACTGAGCAGTGAGACTGAACATTGTGCACTGAGCACTGAACACTGAGCAGCGAGACTGAACACTGAGCACTGACCACTGAACACTGAGCACTGAGACTGAACACTGTCCACTGAACACTGAACAATGAGCTCTGGACACTGAACACTGAGCACTGAGCACTGTGCACTGAACACTGAGCACTGAGCTCTGAGCACTGAACACTGAGCACTGAGCACAGAGCACTGAACACTGCGCACTGAGCACTGAACACTGTGCACTGAGCACTGAACACTGAGCACTGAACACTGAGCACTGTGCGCTGAACACTGAGCACTGAGACTGAACACTGTGCACTGAGCACTGAACACTGAGCACTGAGACTGAACACTGTGCACTGAGCACTGAACACTGAGCACTGAGCACTGAGCACTGAGCACTGAACACTGAACACTGAGCACTGAGACTGAACACTGCGCACTGAGCACTGAACATTGAACACTGAACACTGTCCACTGAACACAGTACTAGCACTGAGCACCGAACGCTGAGCCCTGAGCACTGTGCACTGACCACAGTACTAGCACTGAGCACTGAACACTGCGCACTGAGCACTGTGCACTGAGCAGTGAGACTGAACATTGTGCACTGAGCACTGAACACAGAGCACTGAGACTGAACACTGTGCACTGAGCACTGAATACTGAGCACTGAACACAGAGCACTGAGACTGAACACTGTGCACTGAACACTGAACAATGAGCACTGAACACTGAACACTGAGCACTGAGCACTGTGCACTGAACACTGAGCACTGAGCTCTGAGCACTGAACACTGAGCAGTGAGACTGAACACTGTGCACTGAGCACTGAACACTGAGCAGTGAGACTGAACACTGTGCACTGAGCACTGAACACTGAGCACTGAACACTGTGCACTGAACACTGAGCAGTGAGACTGAACACTGTGCACTGAGCACTGAACACTGAGCAGTGAGACTGAACACTGTGCACTGAGCACTGAACACTGAACACTGAGCACTGAACACTACGCACTGAGCACTGAACATTGAACACTGTGCACTGAGCACTGAACACTGTCCACTGAGCACTGAACACTGTACATTGAGCACTGAACACTGAGCACTGAACACAGTACTAGCACTGAGCACTGAACACTGAGCACTGCGCACTGAACACTGTGCACTGAACACTGAACACTGAGCACTGAGCACTGTGCACTGAAGACTGATCACTGAAGACTGAGCACTGAAGACTGAGCACTGAGCACCGAGCACTGTGCACTGAACAATGAGCAGTGTGCACGGGAAACTGAGCACTATGTACTAAACACTGAACACTGAGCACTGAGCACTGAGCACTGAACAATGAGCACTGAACACTGAGCACTGAGCACTGATCACTGAGCACTGAACACTGAGCACTGAAGACTGAGCACTGAAGACTGAGCACTGAGCAATGAACACTGAACACTGAGCACTGAACACTGAGCACTCAGCACTGAACACTGAACACTGTGCACTGTGCACTGAACACTGAGCACTGTGCACTGAACACTGTGCACTGAACACTGAGCACTGAGACTGAACACTGTGCACTGAGCACTGAACACTGAGCACTGAACACTGTGCACTGAGCACTGAACACTGAGCACTGAACACTGAGCAATGAGCACCGAGCACTGTGCACTGAACAATGAGCACTGTGCACGGGAAACTGAGCACTATGTACTAAACACTGAACACTGAACACTGAGCACTGAACACGGACCACTGTGCACTGAGCACTGAACACTGAGCACTGAACAATGAGCACTGAACACTGAACACTGAGCACTGAGCACTGAGCACTGAGTACTGAGCACTGAACACTGAACACTGAGCACTGAGACTGAACACTGTGCACTGAGCACTGACCACTGAGCACTGAGCACTGAACACTGTCCACTGAGCACTGAACACTGTACATTGAGCACTGAACACTGAGCACTGAACACAGTACTAGCACTGAGCACTGACCACTGAGCACTGCGCACTGAACACTGTGCACTGAACACTGAACACTGAGCACTGAGCACTGTGCACTGAAGACTGATCACTGAAGACTGAGCACTGAAGACTGAGCACTGAGCACCGAGCACTGTGCACTGAACAATGAGCAGTGTGCACGGGAAACTGAGCACTATGTACTAAACACTGAACACTGAGCACTGAGCACTGAGCACTGAACAATGAGCACTGAACACTGAGCACTGAGCACTGATCACTGAGCACTGAACACTGAGCACTGAAGACTGAGCACTGAAGACTGAGCACTGAGCAATGAACACTGAACACTGAGCACTGAACACTGAGCACTCAGCACTGAACACTGAACACTGTGCACTGTGCACTGAACACTGATCACTGAGCACTGACCACTGAGCACTGTGCACTGAACACTGTGCACTGAACACTGAGCACTGAGACTGAACACTGTGCACTGAGCACTGAACACTGAGCACTGAACACTGTGCACTGAGCACTGAACACTGAGCACTGAACACTGAGCAATGAGCACCGAGCACTGTGCACTGAACAATGAGCACTGTGCACGGGAAACTGAGCACTATGTACTAAACACTGAACACTGAACACTGAGCACTGAACACGGACCACTGTGCACTGAGCACTGAACACTGAGCACTGAACAATGAGCACTGAACACTGAACACTGAGCACTGTGCACTGAAGACTGATCACTGAAGACTGAGCACTGAAGACTGAGCACTGAGCACCGAGCCCTGTGCACTGAACAATGAGCAGTGTGCACGGGAAACTGAGCACTATGTACTAAACACTGAACACTGAGCACTGAGCACTGAACACTGAACAATGAGCACTGTGCGCTGAACACTGAGCAGTGAGACTGAACACTGTGCACTGAGCACTAACCACTGAGCACTGTGCACTGAACACTGTGCACTGAACACTGAGCACTGACACAGAACACTGAGCACTGAGACTGAACACTGAGCTCTGAGCACTGAACACTGAGCACTGAGCACAGAACACTGTGCACTGAGCACTGAACACTGAGCACTGAGCACTGAACACTGAGCACTGAGACTGAACACTGTGCACGAAGCACTGAACACTGAGCACTGAACACTGTGCACTGAACACTGAGCAGTGAGACTGAACACCGTGCACTGAGCACTGAACACTGAGCAGTGAGACTGAACACTGTGCACTGAGCACTGAACACTGAGCACTGAACACTGCGCACTGAGCACTGAACATTGAACACTGTGCACTGAGCACTGAACACTGTCCACTGAGCACTGAACACTGAGCACAGAACACTGTACACTGAGCACTGAACACTGAGCACTGAACACAGTACTAGCACTGAGCACTGAACACTGAGCACTGAGCATTGAGCACTAAGCACTGAACACTGAACACTGAGCACTGAACACTGAACACTGAGCACTGAACACTGAGCACTGAACACTGTGTACTGAACACTGAGCACTGAACATTGTGCACTGAACACTGAGCACTGAGACTGAACACTGTGCACTGAGCACTGAACACTGAACACTGAGCACTGAGACTGAACACTGTGCAGTGAGCACTGAACACTGTGCACTAAGCACTGAACACTGAACACTGAACACTGAGCACTGAACACTGTGCACTGAGCACTGAGCACTGAGTACTGAGCACTGAACACTGAACACTGAGCACTGAGACTGAACACTGTGCACTGAGCACTGACCACTGAGCACTGTGCACTGAACACTGAGCACTGACACAGAACACTGAGCACTGAGACTGAACACTGAGCTCTGAGCACTGAACACTGAGCACTGAGCACAGAACACTGTCCACTGAGCACTGAACACTGAGCACTGAACACTGTACATTGAGCACTGAACACTGAGCACTGAACACAGTACTAGCACTGAGCACTGAACACTGAGCACTGCGCACTGAACACTGTGCACTGAGCACTGAACACTGAGCACTGAACACTGCGCACTGAGCACTGAACATTTAACACTGTGCACTGAGCACTGAACACTGTCCACTGAGCACTGAACACTGAGCACAGAACACTGTACACTGAGCACTGAACACTGAGCACTGAACACAGTACTAGCACTGAGCACTGAACACTGAGCACTGAGCATTGAGCACTAAGCACTGAACACTGAACACTGAGCACTGAACACTGAACACTGAGCACTGAACACTGAGCACTGAACACTGTGTACTGAACACTGAGCACTGAACATTGTGCACTGAACACTGAGCACTGAGACTGAACACTGTGCACTGAGCACTGAACACTGAGCACTGAATACTGTGCAGTGAGCACTGAACACTGAGCACTGAACACTGAGCACTGAGCACTGAACACTGAACACTGAGCACTGAGACTGAACACTGAGCACTGAGCACTGAACACTGAGCACTGAGCACTGAGCACTGAACACTGAACACTGAACACTGAGCACTGAACACTGTGCACTGAGCACTGAGCACTGAGTACTGAGCACTGAACACTGAACACTGAGCACTGAGACTGAACACTGTGCACTGAGCACTGGCCACTGAGCACTGTGCACTGAACACTGAGCACTGACACAGAACACTGAGCACTGAGACTGAACACTGAGCTCTGAGCACTGAACACTGAGCACTGAGCACAGAACACTGTCCACTGAGCACTGAACACTGAGCACTGAACACTGTACATTGAGCACTGAACACTGAGCACTGAACACAGTACTAGCACTGAGCACTGAACACTGAGCACTGCGCACTGAACACTGAGCACTGAACACTGAACACTGAGCACTGAGACTGAACACTGTGCAGTGAGCACTGAACACTGAGCACTGAACACTGAGCACTGAGCACTGAACACTGAACACTGAGCACTGAGACTGAACACTGAGCACTGAGCACTGAACACTGAGCACTGAGCACTGAGCACTGAACACTGAACACTGAACACTGAGCACTGAACACTGTGCACTGAGCACTGAGCACTGAGTACTGAGCACTGAACACTGAGCACTGAACACTGAACACTGAGCACTGAGACTGAACACTGTGCAGTGAGCACTGAACACTGAGCACTGAACACTGTGCAGTGAGCACTGAACACTGAGCACTGAACACTGAGCACTGAGCACTGAGCACTGAACACTGAGCACTGAGCACTGAGCACTGAACACTGAACACTGAACACTGAGCACTGAACACTGTGCACTGAGCACTGAGCACTGAGTACTGAGCACTGAACACTGAACACTGAGCACTGAGACTGAACACTGAGCTCTGAGCACTGAACACTGAGCACTGAGCACAGAACACTGTCCACTGAGCACTGAACACTGAGCACTGAACACTGTACATTGAGCACTGAACACTGAGCACTGAACACAGTACTAGCACTGAGCACTGAGCACTGAGCACTGCGCACTGAACACTGTGCACTGAACACTGAACACTGAGCACTGAGCACTGTGCACTGAAGACTGATCACTGAAGACTGAGCACTGAAGACTGAGCACTGAGCACCGAGCACTGTGCACTGAACAATGAGCAGTGTGCACGGGAAACTGAGCACTATGTACTAAACACTGAACACTGAACACTGAGCACTGAACACTGAACAATGAGCACTGAACACTGAGCACTGATCACTGAGCACTGAACACTGAGCACTGAAGACTGAGCACTGAAGACTGAGCACTCAGCAATGAACACTGAACACTGAGCACTGAACACTGAGCACTCAGCACTGAACACTGAACACTGTGCACTGTGCACTGAACACTGATCACTGAGCACTGACCACTGAGCACTGTGCACTGAACACTGTGCACTGAACACTGAGCACTGAGACTGAACACTGTGCACTGAGCACTGAACACTGAGCAGTGAGACTGAACACTGTGCACTGAGCACTGAACACTGTGCACTGAGCACTGAACACTGAGCACTGAACACTGTGCACTGAGCACTGAACACTGAACACTGAGCACTGAGCCCCGAGCACTGAACACTGAGCACTGAACACTGAGCACTGAACACAGAACACTGAGCACTGAGCACTGAACATTGTGCACTGAGCACTGAACACTGAGCACTGAGCACTGAACACTGAGCACTGTGGACTGAACACTTTGCACTGAGCACTGAACACTGAGCACTGAACACTGAGACTGAACACTGTGCACTGAACACTGAACAATGAGCTCTGAACACTGAACACTGAGCACTGAGCACTGTGCACTGAACACTGAGCACTGAGCTCTGAGCACTGAACACTGAGCACTGAACACTGAGCACTGAACAATGAGCTCTGAACACTGAACACTGAGCACTGACACAGAACACTGAGCACTGAGACTGAACACTGAGCTCTGAGCACTGAACACTGAGCACTGAGCACAGAACACTGTGCACTGAGCACTGAACACTGAGCACTGAACACTGAGCACTGAGACTGAACACTGTGCACTGAGCACTGAACACTGAGCACTGAACACTGTGCACTGAACACTGACCAGTGAGACTGAACACCGTGCACTGAGCACTGAACACTGAGCAGTGAGACTGAACACTGTGCACTGAGCACTGAACACTGAGCACTGAACACTACGCACTGAGCACTGAACATTGAACACTGTGCACTGAGCACTGAACACTGTCCACTGAGCACTGAACACTGAGCACAGAACCCTGTACACTGAGCACTGAACACTGAGCACTGAACACAGTACTAGCACTGAGCACTGAACACTGGACACTGAGCATTGAGCACTAAGCACTGAACACTGAACACTGAGCACTGAACACTGAGCAGTGAACACTGAGCACTGAACACTGTGTACTGAACACTGAGCACTGAACATTGTGCACTGAGCACTGAGCACTGAGACTGAACACTGTGCACTGAGCACTGAACACTGAGCACTGAGACTGAACACTGTGCACTGAGCACTGAACACTGAGCACTGAACACTGAGCACTGAGCACTGAACACTGAACACTGAGCACTGAGACTGAACACTGCGCACTGAGCACTGAACATTGAACACTGTGCACTGAGCACTGAACACTGTCCACTGAGACTGAACACTGTGCACTGAGCACTGAACACTGAGCACTGAGCACAGAACACTGTGCACTGAGCACTGAACACTGAGCACTGAACACTGAGCACTGAGACTGAACACTGTGCACTGAGCACTGAACACTGAGCACTGAACACTGTGCACTGAACACTGAGCAGTGAGACTGAACACCGTGCACTGAGCACTGAACACTGAGCAGTGAGACTGAACACTGTGCACTGTGCACTGAACACTGAGCACTGAACACTGTGCACTGAGCACTGAACACTGTCCACTGAGCACTGAACACTGAGCACAGAACACTGTACACTGAGCACTGAACACTGAGCACTGAACACAGTACTAGCACTGAACACTGAGCACTGAACACTGAGCACTGAGCATTGAGCACTAAGCACTGAACACTGAACACTGAGCACTGAACACTGAACACTGAGCAGTGAACACTGAGCACTGAACACTGTGTACTGAACACTGAGCACTGAACATTGTGCACTGAACACTGAGCACTGAGACTGAACACTGTGCACTGAGCACTGAACACTGAGCACTGAGACTGAACACTGTGCACTGAGCACTGAACACTGAGCACTGAGCACTGAACACTGAGCACTGAGACTGAACACTGCGAACTGAGCACTGAACATTGAACACTGTGCACTGAGCACTGAACACTGTCCACTGAACACAGTGCTAGCACTGAGCACTGAACACTGAGCCCTGAGCACTGTGCACTGACCACAGTACTAGCACTGAGCACTGAACACTGCGCACTGAGCACTGTGCACTGAGCACTGAGCAGTGAGACTGAACATTGTGCACTGAGCACTGAACACTGAGTAGTGAGAGTGAACACTGTGCACTGAGCACTGAACACTGAGCACTGAACACAGAGCACTGAGACTGAACACTGAGCACTGAACACTGTACATTGAGCACTGAACACTGAGCACTGAACACAGTACTAGCACTGAGCACTGAACACTGAGCACTGCGCACTGAACACTGAGCACTGAACACTGAACACTGAGCACTGAGACTGAACACTGTGCAGTGAGCACTGAACACTGAGCACTGAACACTGAGCACTGAGCACTGAACACTGAACACTGAGCACTGAGACTGAACACTGAGCACTGAGCACTGAACACTGAGCACTGAGCACTGAGCACTGAACACTGAACACTGAACACTGAGCACTGAACACTGTGCACTGAGCACTGAGCACTGAGTACTGAGCACTGAACACTGAACACTGAGCACTGAGACTGAACACTGAGCTCTGAGCACTGAACACTGAGCACTGAGCACAGAACACTGTCCACTGAGCACTGAACACTGAGCACTGAACACTGTACATTGAGCACTGAACACTGAGCACTGAACACAGTACTAGCACTGAGCACTGAACACTGAGCACTGCGCACTGAACACTGTGCACTGAACACTGAACACTGAGCACTGAGCACTGTGCACTGAAGACTGATCACTGAAGACTGAGCACTGAAGACTGAGCACTGAGCACCGAGCACTGTGCACTGAACAATGAGCAGTGTGCACGGGAAACTGAGCACTATGTACTAAACACTGAACACTGAACACTGAGCACTGAACACTGAACAATGAGCACTGAACACTGAGCACTGATCACTGAGCACTGAACACTGAGCACTGAAGACTGAGCACTGAAGACTGAGCACTCAGCAATGAACACTGAACACTGAGCACTGAACACTGAGCACTCAGCACTGAACACTGAACACTGTGCACTGTGCACTGAACACTGATCACTGAGCACTGACCACTGAGCACTGTGCACTGAACACTGTGCACTGAACACTGAGCACTGAGACTGAACACTGTGCACTGAGCACTGAACACTGAGCACTGAACACTGTGCACTGAGCACTGAACACTGAGCACTGAACACTGTGCACTGAGCACTGAACACTGAACACTGAGCACTGAGCCCCGAGCACTGAACACTGAGCACTGAACACTGAGCACTGAACACAGAACACTGAGCACTGAGCACTGAACATTGTGCACTGAGCACTGAACACTGAGCACTGAGCACTGAACACTGAGCACTGTGGACTGAACACTTTGCACTGAGCACTGAACACTGAGCACTGAACACTGAGACTGAACACTGTGCACTGAACACTGAACAATGAGCTCTGAACACTGAACACTGAGCACTGAGCACTGTGCACTGAACACTGAGCACTGAGCTCTGAGCACTGAACACTGAGCACTGAACACTGAGCACTGAACAATGAGCTCTGAACACTGAACACTGAGCACTGACACAGAACACTGAGCACTGAGACTGAACACTGAGCTCTGAGCACTGAACACTGAGCACTGAGCACAGAACACTGTGCACTGAGCACTGAACACTGAGCACTGAACACTGAGCACTGAGACTGAACACTGTGCACTGAGCACTGAACACTGAGCACTGAACACTGTGCACTGAACACTGACCAGTGAGACTGAACACCGTGCACTGAGCACTGAACACTGAGCAGTGAGACTGAACACTGTGCACTGAGCACTGAACACTGAGCACTGAACACTACGCACTGAGCACTGAACATTGAACACTGTGCACTGAGCACTGAACACTGTCCACTGAGCACTGAACACTGAGCACAGAACCCTGTACACTGAGCACTGAACACTGAGCACTGAACACAGTACTAGCACTGAGCACTGAACACTGGACACTGAGCATTGAGCACTAAGCACTGAACACTGAACACTGAGCACTGAACACTGAGCAGTGAACACTGAGCACTGAACACTGTGTACTGAACACTGAGCACTGAACATTGTGCACTGAGCACTGAGCACTGAGACTGAACACTGTGCACTGAGCACTGAACACTGAGCACTGAGACTGAACACTGTGCACTGAGCACTGAACACTGAGCACTGAACACTGAGCACTGAGCACTGAACACTGAACACTGAGCACTGAGACTGAACACTGCGCACTGAGCACTGAACATTGAACACTGTGCACTGAGCACTGAACACTGTCCACTGAGACTGAACACTGTGCACTGAGCACTGAACACTGAGCACTGAGCACAGAACACTGTGCACTGAGCACTGAACACTGAGCACTGAACACTGAGCACTGAGACTGAACACTGTGCACTGAGCACTGAACACTGAGCACTGAACACTGTGCACTGAACACTGAGCAGTGAGACTGAACACCGTGCACTGAGCACTGAACACTGAGCAGTGAGACTGAACACTGTGCACTGTGCACTGAACACTGAGCACTGAACACTGTGCACTGAGCACTGAACACTGTCCACTGAGCACTGAACACTGAGCACAGAACACTGTACACTGAGCACTGAACACTGAGCACTGAACACAGTACTAGCACTGAACACTGAGCACTGAACACTGAGCACTGAGCATTGAGCACTAAGCACTGAACACTGAACACTGAGCACTGAACACTGAACACTGAGCAGTGAACACTGAGCACTGAACACTGTGTACTGAACACTGAGCACTGAACATTGTGCACTGAACACTGAGCACTGAGACTGAACACTGTGCACTGAGCACTGAACACTGAGCACTGAGACTGAACACTGTGCACTGAGCACTGAACACTGAGCACTGAGCACTGAACACTGAGCACTGAGACTGAACACTGCGAACTGAGCACTGAACATTGAACACTGTGCACTGAGCACTGAACACTGTCCACTGAACACAGTGCTAGCACTGAGCACTGAACACTGAGCCCTGAGCACTGTGCACTGACCACAGTACTAGCACTGAGCACTGAACACTGCGCACTGAGCACTGTGCACTGAGCACTGAGCAGTGAGACTGAACATTGTGCACTGAGCACTGAACACTGAGTAGTGAGAGTGAACACTGTGCACTGAGCACTGAACACTGAGCACTGAACACAGAGCACTGAGACTGAACACTGAGCACTGAACACTGTACATTGAGCACTGAACACTGAGCACTGAACACAGTACTAGCACTGAGCACTGAACACTGAGCACTGCGCACTGAACACTGAGCACTGAACACTGAACACTGAGCACTGAGACTGAACACTGTGCAGTGAGCACTGAACACTGAGCACTGAACACTGAGCACTGAGCACTGAACACTGAACACTGAGCACTGAGACTGAACACTGAGCACTGAGCACTGAACACTGAGCACTGAGCACTGAGCACTGAACACTGAACACTGAACACTGAGCACTGAACACTGTGCACTGAGCACTGAGCACTGAGTACTGAGCACTGAACACTGAACACTGAGCACTGAGACTGAACACTGAGCTCTGAGCACTGAACACTGAGCACTGAGCACAGAACACTGTCCACTGAGCACTGAACACTGAGCACTGAACACTGTACATTGAGCACTGAACACTGAGCACTGAACACAGTACTAGCACTGAGCACTGAACACTGAGCACTGCGCACTGAACACTGTGCACTGAACACTGAACACTGAGCACTGAGCACTGTGCACTGAAGACTGATCACTGAAGACTGAGCACTGAAGACTGAGCACTGAGCACCGAGCACTGTGCACTGAACAATGAGCAGTGTGCACGGGAAACTGAGCACTATGTACTAAACACTGAACACTGAACACTGAGCACTGAACACTGAACAATGAGCACTGAACACTGAGCACTGATCACTGAGCACTGAACACTGAGCACTGAAGACTGAGCACTGAAGACTGAGCACTCAGCAATGAACACTGAACACTGAGCACTGAACACTGAGCACTCAGCACTGAACACTGAACACTGTGCACTGTGCACTGAACACTGATCACTGAGCACTGACCACTGAGCACTGTGCACTGAACACTGTGCACTGAACACTGAGCACTGAGACTGAACACTGTGCACTGAGCACTGAACACTGAGCACTGAACACTGTGCACTGAGCACTGAACACTGAGCACTGAACACTGTGCACTGAGCACTGAACACTGAACACTGAGCACTGAGCCCCGAGCACTGAACACTGAGCACTGAACACTGAGCACTGAACACAGAACACTGAGCACTGAGCACTGAACATTGTGCACTGAGCACTGAACACTGAGCACTGAGCACTGAACACTGAGCACTGTGGACTGAACACTTTGCACTGAGCACTGAACACTGAGCACTGAACACTGAGACTGAACACTGTGCACTGAACACTGAACAATGAGCTCTGAACACTGAACACTGAGCACTGAGCACTGTGCACTGAACACTGAGCACTGAGCTCTGAGCACTGAACACTGAGCACTGAACACTGAGCACTGAACAATGAGCTCTGAACACTGAACACTGAGCACTGACACAGAACACTGAGCACTGAGACTGAACACTGAGCTCTGAGCACTGAACACTGAGCACTGAGCACAGAACACTGTGCACTGAGCACTGAACACTGAGCACTGAACACTGAGCACTGAGACTGAACACTGTGCACTGAGCACTGAACACTGAGCACTGAACACTGTGCACTGAACACTGACCAGTGAGACTGAACACCGTGCACTGAGCACTGAACACTGAGCAGTGAGACTGAACACTGTGCACTGAGCACTGAACACTGAGCACTGAACACTACGCACTGAGCACTGAACATTGAACACTGTGCACTGAGCACTGAACACTGTCCACTGAGCACTGAACACTGAGCACAGAACCCTGTACACTGAGCACTGAACACTGAGCACTGAACACAGTACTAGCACTGAGCACTGAACACTGGACACTGAGCATTGAGCACTAAGCACTGAACACTGAACACTGAGCACTGAACACTGAGCAGTGAACACTGAGCACTGAACACTGTGTACTGAACACTGAGCACTGAACATTGTGCACTGAGCACTGAGCACTGAGACTGAACACTGTGCACTGAGCACTGAACACTGAGCACTGAGACTGAACACTGTGCACTGAGCACTGAACACTGAGCACTGAACACTGAGCACTGAGCACTGAACACTGAACACTGAGCACTGAGACTGAACACTGCGCACTGAGCACTGAACATTGAACACTGTGCACTGAGCACTGAACACTGTCCACTGAGACTGAACACTGTGCACTGAGCACTGAACACTGAGCACTGAGCACAGAACACTGTGCACTGAGCACTGAACACTGAGCACTGAACACTGAGCACTGAGACTGAACACTGTGCACTGAGCACTGAACACTGAGCACTGAACACTGTGCACTGAACACTGAGCAGTGAGACTGAACACCGTGCACTGAGCACTGAACACTGAGCAGTGAGACTGAACACTGTGCACTGAGCACTGAACACTGAGCACTGAACACTGCGCACTGAGCACTGAACATTGAACACTGAACACTGTGCACTGAGCACTGAACACTGTCCACTGAGCACTGAACACTGAGCACAGAACACTGTACACTGAGCACTGAACACTGAGCACTGAACACAGTACTAGCACTGAACACTGAGCACTGAACACTGAGCACTGAGCATTGAGCACTAAGCACTGAACACTGAACACTGAGCACTGAACACTGAACACTGAGCAGTGAACACTGAGCACTGAACACTGTGTACTGAACACTGAGCACTGAACATTGTGCACTGAACACTGAGCACTGAGACTGAACACTGTGCACTGAGCACTGAACACTGAGCACTGAGACTGAACACTGTGCACTGAGCACTGAACACTGAGCACTGAGCACTGAACACTGAGCACTGAGACTGAACACTGCGAACTGAGCACTGAACATTGAACACTGTGCACTGAGCACTGAACACTGTCCACTGAACACAGTACTAGCACTGAGCACTGAACACTGAGCCCTGAGCACTGTGCACTGACCACAGTACTAGCACTGAGCACTGAACACTGCGCACTGAGCACTGTGCACTGAGCACTGAGCAGTGAGACTGAACATTGTGCACTGAGCACTGAACACTGAGTAGTGAGAGTGAACACTGTGCACTGAGCACTGAACACTGAGCACTGAACACAGAGCACTGAGACTGAACACTGTGCACTGAACACTGAGCAATGAGCACTGAACACTGAACACTGAGCACTGAGCACTGTGCACTGAACACTGAGCACTGAGCTCTGAGCACTGAACACTGAGCACTGAGCACTGAACACTGAGCACTGAGCACTGAGCACTGAACACTGTGCACTGAGCACTGAACACTGAGCACTGAACACTGAACACTGAGCACTGAACACTGAACACTGAGCACTGAGCACTGAACACTGTGCACTGAGCACTGAACACTGAGCACTGAACACTGAACACTGAGCACTGAACACTGAGCACTGTGCGCTGAAGACTGAGCACTGAGACTGAACACTGTGCACTGAGCACTAACCACTGAGCACTGTGCACTGAACACTGTGCACTGAACACTGAGCACAGACACTGAACACTGAGCACTGAGACTGAACACTGAGCTCTGAGCACTGAACACTGAGCACTGTGCGCTGAACACTGAGCACTGAACACTGAGCACTGAGACTGAACACTGTGCACTGAGCACTGAACACTGTGCACTGAACACTGAGCAGTGAGACTGAACACTGTGCACTGAGCACTGAACACTGAGCACTGAACACTACGCACTGAGCACTGAACATTGAACACTGTGCACTAAGCACTGAACACTGTCCACTGAGCACTGTACACTGTACATTGAGCACTGAACACTGAGCACTGAACACAGTACTAGCACTGAGCACTGAACACTGAGCACTGCGCACTGAACACTGTGCACTGAACACTGAACACTGAGCACTGAGCACTGTGCACTGAAGACTGATCACTGAAGACTGAGCACTGAAGACTGAGCACTGAGCACCGAGCACTGTGCACTGAACAATGAGCAGTGTGCACGGGAAACTGAGCACTATGTACTAAACACTGAACACTGAGCACTGAGCACTGAGCACTGAACAATGAGCACTGAACACTGAGCACTGAGCACTGATCACTGAGCACTGAACACTGAGCACTGAAGACTGAGCACTGAAGACTGAGCACTGAGCAATGAACACTCAACACTGAGCACTGAACACTGAGCACTGAAGACTGAGCACTGAAGACTGAGCACTCAGCACTGAACACTGAACACTGTGCACTGTGCACTGAACACTGATCACTGAGCACTGACCACTGAGCACTGTGCACTGAACACTGTGCACTGAACACTGAGCACTGAGACTGAACACTATGCACTGAGCACTGAACACTGAGCACTGAACACTGTGCACTGAGCACTGAACACTGAGCACTGAAGACTGAGCACTGAACACTGTGCACTGAACACTGAGCACTGAGCACGGGAAACTGAGCACGATGTACTAAACACTGAACACTGAACACTGAGCACTGAACACGGACCACTGTGCACTGAGCACTGAACACTGAGCACTGAACAATGAGCACTGAACACTGAACACCGTGCACTGAACACTGAACACTGAGCACTGAGCACTGTGCACTGAAGACTGATCACTGAAGACTGAGCACTGAAGACTGAGCACTGAGCACCGAGCACTGTGCACTGAACACTGAACAATGAGCACTGAACACTGAGCACTGAGCACTGATCACTGAGCACTGAACAATGAGCACTGAACACTGAGCACTGAGCACTGATCACTGAGCACTGAACACTACGCACTGATCACTGAGCACTGAACACTACGCACTGAGCACTGAACATTGAACACTGTGCACACTGCACTGAACACTGTCCACTGAGCACTGAACACTGTACATTGAGCACTGAACACTGAGCACTGAACACAGTACTAGCACTCAGCAATGAACACTGAACACTGAGCACTGAACACTGAGCACTCAGCACTGAACACTGAACACTGTGCACTGAACACTGATCACTGAGCACTGACCACTGAGCACTGTGCACTGAACACTGTGCACTGAACACTGAGCACTGAGACTGAACACTGTGCACTGAGCACTGAACACTGAGCACTGAGACTGAACACTGTGCACTGAGCACTGAACACTGAGCACTGAACACTGTGCACTGAGCACTGAACACTGAGCACTGAGCACTGAACACTGTGCACTGAGCACTGAACACTGAGCACTGAGCACTGAACACTGTGCACTGAGCACTGAACACTGAACACTGAACACTGAGCACTGTACACTGAGCACTGAACACTGAACACTGAACACTGAGCACTGAACACTGAACACTGAGCACTGAGCCCCGAGCACTGAACACTGAGCACTGAACACTGAGCACTGAACACAGAACACTGAGCACTGAGCACTGAACATTGTGCACTGAGCACTGAACACTGAGCACTGAGCACTGAACACCGAGCACTGTGGACTGAACACTTTGCACTGAACACTCAGCACTGAGACTGAACACTGAGCTCTGAGCACTGAACACTGAACACTGAGCAGTGAGCACTGAACATTGAACACTGTGCACTGAGCACTGAACACTGTCCACTGAGCACTGAACACTGAGCACTGAACACTGTACACTGAGCACTGAACACTGAGCACTGAACACAGTACTAGCACTGAGCACTGAACACTGAGCACTGAGCACTGCGCACTGAGCACTGAGCAGTGAGACTGAACATTGTGCACTGAGCACTGAACACTGAGCAGCGAGACTGAACACTGAGCACTGACCACTGAACACTGAGCACTGAGACTGAACACTGTACACTGAGCACTGAACACTGAGCACTGAACACTGAGCACTGAGCACTGAACACTGAACACTGAGCACTGAGCCTGAACACTGTACACTGAGCACTGAACACTGAGCACTGAACACTGTGCACTGAGCACTGAGCACTGAACACTGAGCCCTGTGCACTGAACACTGTGCACAGAACACTGAGCACTGAGACTGAACACTGAGCACTGAGACTGAACACTGAGCTCTAGCGCTGAACACTGAACACTGAGTACTGACCACTGAACACTGTGCACTGAGCACTGAACACTGAGCACTGAGCACTGTGCACTGAACACTGAGCACTGAGCTCTGAGCACTGAACACTGAGCACTGAGCACAGAGCACTGAACACTGAGCACTGAGCACTGAGCACTGAACACTGTGCACTGAGCACTGAACACTGAGCACTGAACACTGAGCACTGTGCGCTGAACACTGAGCACTGAGACTGAACACTGTGCACTGAGCACTAACCACTGAGCACTGTGCACTGAACACTGTGCACTGAACACTGAGCACTGACACAGAACACTGAGCACTGAGACTGAACACTGAGCTCTGAGCACTGAACACTGAGCACTGAGCACAGAACACTGTGCACTGAGCACTGAACACTGAGCACTGAACACTGAGCACTGAACACTGAGCACTGAGACTGAACACTGTGCACTGAGCACTGAACACTGAGCACTGAACACTGTGCACTGAACACTGAGCAGTGAGACTGAACACCGTGCACTGAGCACTGAACACTGAGCAGTGAGACTGAACACTGTGCACTGAGCACTGAACACTGAGCACTGAACACTGCGCACTGAGCACTGAACATTGAACACTGCGCACTGAGCACTGAACACTGTCCACTGAGCACTGAACACTGAGCACAGAACACTGTACACTGAGCACTGAACACTGAGCACTGAACACAGTACTAGCACTGAGCACTGAACACTGAGCACTGAGCATTGAGCACTAAGCACTGAACACTGAACACTGAGCACTGAACACTGAACACTGAGCACTGAACACTGAGCACTGAACACTGTGTACTGAACACTGAGCACTGAACATTGTGCACTGAACACTGAGCACTGAGACTGAACACTGTGCACTGAGCACTGAACACTGAGCACTGAACACTGAACACTGAGCACTGAGACTGAACACTGTGCAGTGAGCACTGAACACTGAGCACTGAACACTGAGCACTGAGCACTGAACACTGAACACTGAGCACTGAGACTGAACACTGTACACCGAGCACTGAACACTGAACACTGAGCACTGAGACTGAACACTGAGCACTGAGCACTGAACACTGAGCACTGAACACTGAGCACTGAGCACTGAACACTGAACACTGAACACTGAGCACTGAACACTGTGCACTGAGCACTGAACACTGAGTACTGAGCACTGAACACTGAACACTGAGCACTGAGACTGAACACTGTGCACTGAGCACTGTACACTGTACACTGAGACTGAACACTGAGCACTGAGACTGAACACTGTGCACTGGGCACTGAACACTGAGCACTGAGACTGAACACTGTGCACTGAACACTGAACACTGTGCACTGAGCACTGGACACTGTGCACTGAGCACTGAACACTGAGCACTGGGCACTGAACACTGAACACTGTGCACTGAGCACTGAACACTGAGCACTGAACACTGTGCACTGAGCACTGAACACTGAACACTGAACATTGTGGACTGAACACTGAGCACTGAACACTGAGCACTGAACACTGAGTACTGGACACTGAGCACTGAACATTGTGCACTGAACACTGAGCACTGAGACTGAACACTGTGCACCGATCACAGCACTGAGCACTGAACACAGTACCGAACACTCAACATTGTGCACTGAGCACTGAACACAGTACTGAGAACTGAACATTGTGCATTGAGCACTGAACACTGAGCACTGTGCACTGTGCACTGAACACTGGACACTGAACACTGAGCACAGAACACTGGACACTGAACACTGTGCACTGAACACTGTGCACTGAACACTGAACACTGAGACTGAACACTGTGCACTGAGCACTGAACACTGAGCACTGAACACTGAGCAGTGAGACTGAACACTGAGCACTGAGCACTGACACTGAACACTGTGCACTGAACACTGTGCACTGAACACTGAACACTGAGCACTGAACACTGAGCACTGAGACTGAACACTGTGCACTGAGCACTGCACACTGTACACTGAGACTGAACACTGATCACTGAGACTGAACACTGTGCACTGAGCACTGAACACTGAACACTGAGCACTGAGCACTGAACACTGTGCACTGAACACTGTGCACTGAGCACTGAACACTGAGCACTGGGCACTGAACACTGAACACTGTGCACTGAGCACTGAACACTGAGCACTGAACTCTGTGCACTGAACACTGAGCACTGAGCACTGAGCACTCAACACTGAGCACTGTGCACTGAGCACTGAGCACTGAACACTGAGCAATGAGACTGAACACTGTGCACTGAGCACTGAACACTGAGCACTGGGCACTGAACACTGAACACTGTGCACTGAGCACTGAACACTGAGCACTGAACACTGTGCACTGAGCACTGAACACTGAACACTGAACATTGTGGACTGAACACTGAGCACTGAACACTGAGCACTGAACACTGAGTACTGGACACTGAGCACTGAACATTGTGCACTGAACACTGAGCACTGAGACTGAACACTGTGCACCGATCACAGCACTGAGCACTGAACACAGAACCGAACACTCAACATTGTGCACTGAGCACTGAACACAGTACTGAGAACTGAACATTGTGCATTGAGCACTGAACACTGAGCACTGTGCACTGTGCACTGAACACTGGACACTGAACACTGAGCACAGAACACTGGACACTGAACACTGTGCACTGAACACTGTGCACTGAACACTGAACACTGAGACTGAACACTGTGCACTGAGCACTGAACACTGAGCACTGAACACTGAGCAGTGAGACTGAACACTGATCACTGAGACTGAACACTGTGCACTGAGCACTGAACACTGAACACTGAGCACTGAGCACTGAACACTGTGCACTGAACACTGTGCACTGAGCACTGAACACTGAGCACTGGGCACTGAACACTGAACACTGTGCACTGAGCACTGAACACTGAGCACTGAACTCTGTGCACTGAACACTGAGCACTGAACACTGAGCACTGAACAATGAGCTCTGAACACTGAACACTGAGCACTGACACAGAACACTGAGCACTGAGACTGAACACTGAGCTCTGAGCACTGAACACTGAGCACTGAGCACAGAACACTGTGCACTGAGCACTGAACACTGAGCACTGAACACTGAGCACTGAGACTGAACACTGTGCACTGAGCACTGAACACTGAGCACTGAACACTGTGCACTGAACACTGACCAGTGAGACTGAACACCGTGCACTGAGCACTGAACACTGAGCAGTGAGACTGAACACTGTGCACTGAGCACTGAACACTGAGCACTGAACACTACGCACTGAGCACTGAACATTGAACACTGTGCACTGAGCACTGAACACTGTCCACTGAGCACTGAACACTGAGCACAGAACCCTGTACACTGAGCACTGAACACTGAGCACTGAACACAGTACTAGCACTGAGCACTGAACACTGGACACTGAGCATTGAGCACTAAGCACTGAACACTGAACACTGAGCACTGAACACTGAGCAGTGAACACTGAGCACTGAACACTGTGTACTGAACACTGAGCACTGAACATTGTGCACTGAGCACTGAGCACTGAGACTGAACACTGTGCACTGAGCACTGAACACTGAGCACTGAGACTGAACACTGTGCACTGAGCACTGAACACTGAGCACTGAACACTGAGCACTGAGCACTGAACACTGAACACTGAGCACTGAGACTGAACACTGCGCACTGAGCACTGAACATTGAACACTGTGCACTGAGCACTGAACACTGTCCACTGAGACTGAACACTGTGCACTGAGCACTGAACACTGAGCACTGAGCACAGAACACTGTGCACTGAGCACTGAACACTGAGCACTGAACACTGAGCACTGAGACTGAACACTGTGCACTGAGCACTGAACACTGAGCACTGAACACTGTGCACTGAACACTGAGCAGTGAGACTGAACACCGTGCACTGAGCACTGAACACTGAGCAGTGAGACTGAACACTGTGCACTGAGCACTGAACACTGAGCACTGAACACTGCGCACTGAGCACTGAACATTGAACACTGAACACTGTGCACTGAGCACTGAACACTGTCCACTGAGCACTGAACACTGAGCACAGAACACTGTACACTGAGCACTGAACACTGAGCACTGAACACAGTACTAGCACTGAACACTGAGCACTGAACACTGAGCACTGAGCATTGAGCACTAAGCACTGAACACTGAACACTGAGCACTGAACACTGAACACTGAGCAGTGAACACTGAGCACTGAACACTGTGTACTGAACACTGAGCACTGAACATTGTGCACTGAACACTGAGCACTGAGACTGAACACTGTGCACTGAGCACTGAACACTGAGCACTGAGACTGAACACTGTGCACTGAGCACTGAACACTGAGCACTGAGCACTGAACACTGAGCACTGAGACTGAACACTGCGAACTGAGCACTGAACATTGAACACTGTGCACTGAGCACTGAACACTGAGCACTGAGCACTGAACACTGAGCACTGAGACTGAACACTGCGAACTGAGCACTGAACATTGAACACTGTGCACTGAGCACTGAACACTGTCCACTGAACACAGTACTAGCACTGAGCACTGAACACTGAGCCCTGAGCACTGTGCACTGACCACAGTACTAGCACTGAGCACTGAACACTGCGCACTGAGCACTGTGCACTGAGCACTGAGCAGTGAGACTGAACATTGTGCACTGAGCACTGAACACTGAGTAGTGAGAGTGAACACTGTGCACTGAGCACTGAACACTGAGCACTGAACACAGAGCACTGAGACTGAACACTGTGCACTGAACACTGAGCAATGAGCACTGAACACTGAACACTGAGCACTGAGCACTGTGCACTGAACACTGAGCACTGAGCTCTGAGCACTGAACACTGAGCACTGAGCACTGAACACTGAGCACTGAGCACTGAGCACTGAACACTGTGCACTGAGCACTGAACACTGAGCACTGAACACTGAACACTGAGCACTGAACACTGAACACTGAGCACTGAGCACTGAACACTGTGCACTGAGCACTGAACACTGAGCACTGAACACTGAACACTGAGCACTGAACACTGAGCACTGTGCGCTGAAGACTGAGCACTGAGACTGAACACTGTGCACTGAGCACTAACCACTGAGCACTGTGCACTGAACACTGTGCACTGAACACTGAGCACAGACACTGAACACTGAGCACTGAGACTGAACACTGAGCTCTGAGCACTGAACACTGAGCACTGTGCGCTGAACACTGAGCACTGAACACTGAGCACTGAGACTGAACACTGTGCACTGAGCACTGAACACTGTGCACTGAACACTGAGCAGTGAGACTGAACACTGTGCACTGAGCACTGAACACTGAGCACTGAACACTACGCACTGAGCACTGAACATTGAACACTGTGCACTAAGCACTGAACACTGTCCACTGAGCACTGTACACTGTACATTGAGCACTGAACACTGAGCACTGAACACAGTACTAGCACTGAGCACTGAACACTGAGCACTGCGCACTGAACACTGTGCACTGAACACTGAACACTGAGCACTGAGCACTGTGCACTGAAGACTGATCACTGAAGACTGAGCACTGAAGACTGAGCACTGAGCACCGAGCACTGTGCACTGAACAATGAGCAGTGTGCACGGGAAACTGAGCACTATGTACTAAACACTGAACACTGAGCACTGAGCACTGAGCACTGAACAATGAGCACTGAACACTGAGCACTGAGCACTGATCACTGAGCACTGAACACTGAGCACTGAAGACTGAGCACTGAAGACTGAGCACTGAGCAATGAACACTCAACACTGAGCACTGAACACTGAGCACTGAAGACTGAGCACTGAAGACTGAGCACTCAGCACTGAACACTGAACACTGTGCACTGTGCACTGAACACTGATCACTGAGCACTGACCACTGAGCACTGTGCACTGAACACTGTGCACTGAACACTGAGCACTGAGACTGAACACTATGCACTGAGCACTGAACACTGAGCACTGAACACTGTGCACTGAGCACTGAACACTGAGCACTGAAGACTGAGCACTGAACACTGTGCACTGAACACTGAGCACTGAGCACGGGAAACTGAGCACGATGTACTAAACACTGAACACTGAACACTGAGCACTGAACACGGACCACTGTGCACTGAGCACTGAACACTGAGCACTGAACAATGAGCACTGAACACTGAACACCGTGCACTGAACACTGAACACTGAGCACTGAGCACTGTGCACTGAAGACTGATCACTGAAGACTGAGCACTGAAGACTGAGCACTGAGCACCGAGCACTGTGCACTGAACACTGAACAATGAGCACTGAACACTGAGCACTGAGCACTGATCACTGAGCACTGAACAATGAGCACTGAACACTGAGCACTGAGCACTGATCACTGAGCACTGAACACTACGCACTGATCACTGAGCACTGAACACTACGCACTGAGCACTGAACATTGAACACTGTGCACACTGCACTGAACACTGTCCACTGAGCACTGAACACTGTACATTGAGCACTGAACACTGAGCACTGAACACAGTACTAGCACTCAGCAATGAACACTGAACACTGAGCACTGAACACTGAGCACTCAGCACTGAACACTGAACACTGTGCACTGAACACTGATCACTGAGCACTGACCACTGAGCACTGTGCACTGAACACTGTGCACTGAACACTGAGCACTGAGACTGAACACTGTGCACTGAGCACTGAACACTGAGCACTGAGACTGAACACTGTGCACTGAGCACTGAACACTGAGCACTGAACACTGTGCACTGAGCACTGAACACTGAGCACTGAGCACTGAACACTGTGCACTGAGCACTGAACACTGAGCACTGAGCACTGAACACTGTGCACTGAGCACTGAACACTGAACACTGAACACTGAGCACTGTACACTGAGCACTGAACACTGAACACTGAACACTGAGCACTGAACACTGAACACTGAGCACTGAGCCCCGAGCACTGAACACTGAGCACTGAACACTGAGCACTGAACACAGAACACTGAGCACTGAGCACTGAACATTGTGCACTGAGCACTGAACACTGAGCACTGAGCACTGAACACCGAGCACTGTGGACTGAACACTTTGCACTGAACACTCAGCACTGAGACTGAACACTGAGCTCTGAGCACTGAACACTGAACACTGAGCAGTGAGCACTGAACATTGAACACTGTGCACTGAGCACTGAACACTGTCCACTGAGCACTGAACACTGAGCACTGAACACTGTACACTGAGCACTGAACACTGAGCACTGAACACAGTACTAGCACTGAGCACTGAACACTGAGCACTGAGCACTGCGCACTGAGCACTGAGCAGTGAGACTGAACATTGTGCACTGAGCACTGAACACTGAGCAGCGAGACTGAACACTGAGCACTGACCACTGAACACTGAGCACTGAGACTGAACACTGTACACTGAGCACTGAACACTGAGCACTGAACACTGAGCACTGAGCACTGAACACTGAACACTGAGCACTGAGCCTGAACACTGTACACTGAGCACTGAACACTGAGCACTGAACACTGTGCACTGAGCACTGAGCACTGAACACTGAGCCCTGTGCACTGAACACTGTGCACAGAACACTGAGCACTGAGACTGAACACTGAGCACTGAGACTGAACACTGAGCTCTAGCGCTGAACACTGAACACTGAGTACTGACCACTGAACACTGTGCACTGAGCACTGAACACTGAGCACTGAGCACTGTGCACTGAACACTGAGCACTGAGCTCTGAGCACTGAACACTGAGCACTGAGCACAGAGCACTGAACACTGAGCACTGAGCACTGAGCACTGAACACTGTGCACTGAGCACTGAACACTGAGCACTGAACACTGAGCACTGTGCGCTGAACACTGAGCACTGAGACTGAACACTGTGCACTGAGCACTAACCACTGAGCACTGTGCACTGAACACTGTGCACTGAACACTGAGCACTGACACAGAACACTGAGCACTGAGACTGAACACTGAGCTCTGAGCACTGAACACTGAGCACTGAGCACAGAACACTGTGCACTGAGCACTGAACACTGAGCACTGAACACTGAGCACTGAACACTGAGCACTGAGACTGAACACTGTGCACTGAGCACTGAACACTGAGCACTGAACACTGTGCACTGAACACTGAGCAGTGAGACTGAACACCGTGCACTGAGCACTGAACACTGAGCAGTGAGACTGAACACTGTGCACTGAGCACTGAACACTGAGCACTGAACACTGCGCACTGAGCACTGAACATTGAACACTGCGCACTGAGCACTGAACACTGTCCACTGAGCACTGAACACTGAGCACAGAACACTGTACACTGAGCACTGAACACTGAGCACTGAACACAGTACTAGCACTGAGCACTGAACACTGAGCACTGAGCATTGAGCACTAAGCACTGAACACTGAACACTGAGCACTGAACACTGAACACTGAGCACTGAACACTGAGCACTGAACACTGTGTACTGAACACTGAGCACTGAACATTGTGCACTGAACACTGAGCACTGAGACTGAACACTGTGCACTGAGCACTGAACACTGAGCACTGAACACTGAACACTGAGCACTGAGACTGAACACTGTGCAGTGAGCACTGAACACTGAGCACTGAACACTGAGCACTGAGCACTGAACACTGAACACTGAGCACTGAGACTGAACACTGTACACCGAGCACTGAACACTGAACACTGAGCACTGAGACTGAACACTGAGCACTGAGCACTGAACACTGAGCACTGAACACTGAGCACTGAGCACTGAACACTGAACACTGAACACTGAGCACTGAACACTGTGCACTGAGCACTGAACACTGAGTACTGAGCACTGAACACTGAACACTGAGCACTGAGACTGAACACTGTGCACTGAGCACTGTACACTGTACACTGAGACTGAACACTGAGCACTGAGACTGAACACTGTGCACTGGGCACTGAACACTGAGCACTGAGACTGAACACTGTGCACTGAACACTGAACACTGTGCACTGAGCACTGGACACTGTGCACTGAGCACTGAACACTGAGCACTGGGCACTGAACACTGAACACTGTGCACTGAGCACTGAACACTGAGCACTGAACACTGTGCACTGAGCACTGAACACTGAACACTGAACATTGTGGACTGAACACTGAGCACTGAACACTGAGCACTGAACACTGAGTACTGGACACTGAGCACTGAACATTGTGCACTGAACACTGAGCACTGAGACTGAACACTGTGCACCGATCACAGCACTGAGCACTGAACACAGTACCGAACACTCAACATTGTGCACTGAGCACTGAACACAGTACTGAGAACTGAACATTGTGCATTGAGCACTGAACACTGAGCACTGTGCACTGTGCACTGAACACTGGACACTGAACACTGAGCACAGAACACTGGACACTGAACACTGTGCACTGAACACTGTGCACTGAACACTGAACACTGAGACTGAACACTGTGCACTGAGCACTGAACACTGAGCACTGAACACTGAGCAGTGAGACTGAACACTGAGCACTGAGCACTGACACTGAACACTGTGCACTGAACACTGTGCACTGAACACTGAACACTGAGCACTGAACACTGAGCACTGAGACTGAACACTGTGCACTGAGCACTGCACACTGTACACTGAGACTGAACACTGATCACTGAGACTGAACACTGTGCACTGAGCACTGAACACTGAACACTGAGCACTGAGCACTGAACACTGTGCACTGAACACTGTGCACTGAGCACTGAACACTGAGCACTGGGCACTGAACACTGAACACTGTGCACTGAGCACTGAACACTGAGCACTGAAC